>NC_057797.1:781866242-781918599 GCF_018294505.1 Triticum aestivum
CCGGTACTAAAGGCCTATTTTCCCCAGGCCAAGCGGCGGGAAACGACCCCTTTAGTACCGGTTCGTGCCACGAACCGGTACTAAAGACCCCCCTTTAGTACCGGTTGGAGCCACGAACCGGTACTAAAGGGGGGTGCGCTGCCAGGGGAGGGGCGCACAAGTTTAGTCCCACCTCGCTAGCCGAAGGGCGCACGCACCTGCTTATAAGCCCCGCAGCCGCTGCTGTCTCGAGCTCCTCTCTAAACCAGGCCTTCTGGGCCTACCTCTGCTACTCGGCCCTGTGGGGCCTATTGGGCTTGCGGGCCTGCGTCCTGGCCGAACAACAAGTTGGGTTTCTAGTCGTATGCAGGCCGCTGTGGCCCAGTAGGTGGGCTTTTTTCATTTAGTTTTTTCTTTTCTGCTTTATTTATTTTGTTTTATTTATTTTTAGTTGTTTTTTGCTGTATTTAGAGTTTGCGCTACCACCCCAAAATTTAGTACCACCTCGCCCGGCGAAGGGCAGCCACACTGGTTTATAAACCCAGACGCGGCTACCTCTTCGAACTCCTCTATATAGCAGGCTTCTAGGCCTAATTAATTAGGGCGCGCTACCCTGTGAGTCTGCTGGCCCTTCTGGGCCTGCATTTGCACACCCTAGGTCTGGTAGACCCACAGGGCAGTGCGCCAACAAATTTTTTATATAGTTTTATTTTCTGCATTACTTATTTTTATTTATTTATTTTTGAGTAGTTTTTATATAGTTTTTTCTGCATTATTTATTTTCTTCTATTTATTTTTGAGTAATTTTTTTGTATAGTTCTTTTATTTTCTGCATTACTTATTTTTGCATAGTCCGAAACCCTGATACTCGGAAAGAGTTTGTTCAGTTTGTACACGAAGTGCGTCCAGTTTTGCCGTGACCCTCTCTACTCTTTTGCGCATGCTATGTGGGTGATACGATGATACCATGCCAAGTTTCAACATTTTCAGGATTCATTTTGTAGTGATTTTCAATTTCACAGTCATTTAGCTCGCTAAACAATTAGGTAAATGACCGAAAAACAACAAATGATGTCAGAACATGTTGAAAATCCATGACGTCACTTTAAATGCTGCATACTGAACACAAAAGAAGTCCGGAGTTCAAATAAGTTTAAAAAACATTGAATTGGCCATATAACAGATGAGTTCTCGTCCGAAACCCTGATACTCGGAAAGAGTAGGTCCAGTTTGTACACGAAGTGCGTCCAGTTTTTGCCGTGACCCTCTCTACTCTTTCGCGCATGCTATGCGGGTGATATGATGATACCATGCCAAGTTTCGACATTTTCAGGATTCATTTTGTAGTGATTTTCAATTTCACGGTCATTTAGCTCTCTAAACAATTAGCTAGGTAAATGACCGAAAAACAACAAATGATGTCAGAACATGTTGGATATTGATGACGTCGCTTTAAATGCTGCATACTGAACACAAAAGTAGTCTGGAGTTCAAATAAGTTTAAAAAACATTGAAGTGGCCATGTAACAGAGTTCACATTTGACCGTTTTTCTACTAGTCAATAGAGTTTTCCAAACTTGAGTTTCCCAAGTCACTTACACAAAAAGCTATGATTCATGGTTGTCAAATCCATAATTTCCAAACCACAACAACCTTGAGGCATAACAAGCTATAAATGTTGCATACTGAACACAAAAGAAGTCCGGAGTTTAAATAAGTTATTAAAAATAAAAAAAGGTGCAATGTTGGTTAATTTGCTTCAAGCCATTCGGAATAGTGTAGACTGCACTGCACATAGCTCAGTGCAATCTATGCTATTCCACAAGGCTTGAAGCTAATCAACATGTAGAAGATCATCTTGAGCTTGTGTCCCTTGAAGGAAGTAGGATACTTCTCTTGTTGAGGAACAAACTTTGTCTTGGGGTATTGATCTTCTTCCCACTCAACTCCATTGGCATTGAACTTTCGTTCAAAACCAACACCTTGATTCTTCCCTTCAATAAGCTATTTTCTTGCTCAAGTGTAACTTGGCTAAGAGAATTGTTAGTGGAATCAAGAAAACTACTAGAAGCAACAATGTTAGATCTTATGTCACAAAAAAGAAGTTGTATCAAACCTTTTATGTCGGATCTAGAACAAACCAATCGGTATCGCCATCATACAGCCCTACCGTGGCTCGTGATGCATATATATGCATATCAAATGTACGGTTGGGCGTATGATGGCGAATCCGAATGATTTGTATTCAGTCGATGAACTGGTAGATGTATGCAGTCGATGAACTGGTAGATGTATGTAGTCGATGAACTGAAAGACTTATGCAGGGAAGGCGAGAGATGGGCTATATATAGGGTCGTTTGGCTCACAAAGTGATTGTGATAGTTTCGATCCAACGACTCACATGAGCTAGGAAGAAACACACCCTTGATCCAATGACTCGCAAGAGCTAGAAAGAAACACACGATCCGTGTGATTCTTCCTGATTGGTGGGATGCACATTAGTATCGGTTCGTGCCACGTACCGGTGCTAACGATTGGCAACGAACCGGTACTAATGGTAGCAGCCCGCCTAGCCGTTGGAATCAGCACTAATGGTCACATTCGTGCCGGCTCAAATTCAAACCGGCACTATAATGTGCTTCACATTTGACCGTTTTTCTACTAGTCAATAGAGTTTGCCAAACTTGAGTTTCCCAAGTCACTTACACAAAAAGCTATGATTCATGGTTGTCAAATCCATAATTTCCAAACCACAACAACCTTGAGGCATAACAAGGTTTAAATGCTGCATACTGAACACAAAAGAAGTCCGGAGTTTAAATAAGTTATTAAAAATAAAAAAAGAGGTGCAATGCTGGTTAATTTGCTTCAAGCCATTCGGAATAGTGTAGATTGCACTAAGCCACTGCACATAGCTCAGTGCAATCTATACTATTCCGCAAGGCTTGAAGCAAATCAACATGTAGGTGAGCATTGCAACTCTTCGTCATTGTCTGTGCACTCACGGCTTATAAACCGCTCATATTGCCTCTCTCTTGGCGAGGTGGGACTAAAAACAGCTTGCCGTAACCGGCACCGCTCATTAGTACCGGTTAGTGGTACGAACCGGCACTAAATGGTGATGGTGGGGCCATAGCCTGACCGCAGGATGACACAGCCTCTTTAGTACCGGTTCATGCCACGAACCGGTACTAAAGGTTCGCCACGAACCGGTACTATTGATCGCCGCCACGAACCGGCACTAATGTGCACATTAGTGCCGGCTCAAATACAAACCGGCACTAATGTGCTTCATGTTTGACCCTTTTTCTACTAGTGTTAGTTAATTAATCTGAGCTGCCATCCTTTCATAATTTGACCGGTTTGTAGCTGGATGGGCACTACCAGACAGAGAATAATAATGGATGAACGATTTTAAAACGGTTGTGCTATTTGTCAGGCGACTCAAATCATGGTTTCATGCAATTAAACGATTTTCCGCGTAGCCTGAAGGCCAAAGATGACGCCGCCACGACGAGCGCAACATGACAGAAAAAAAAGGTAAAGGAATCGCTTAGGTCAGATTGTTAATTAGCGCTAATAGAAATCCAACAGTGGCAGACAAGGGTGCAACGTACGTAACACTGCAACCTACGTAGATACTGTACTAGTATATACTCCTAGCTCTGTGTATATTTCTCCACTTGTTTGCTTGCATCCTACGTTGCGGCCTGATTGATTGGGCGGATAGAGCGAGTTTGTTTCTTTGAATAAGCATTTATATTTTACCTAATTAAGTCGTTAACTCAGGTTCTAGTAGTAGTAGTTATCACGAGGGACATGCATGCATGCATCCGGCTGTCTCCAACAGCTGCTTGCAAGTTGCAACTGCAATCTTGAGGTACATGCTGATGAATGCAAGTTGTAAGACGTACGTACAGATACTGAAAAGTGTGTTGCGCCGAAATTGCGACGCTAAGGGCATCTTCAACCGCTGGACCCGACTGGACACCGTATTGTTCACGGACATAATGTAGGAGCCGGTCATCCAACCCTAAGCGCATACATTTCATAGAGGATTTCAACAAACCAAATGATTTACGAGTAAAACGGATGACTTTAATATAAACTGGAGCATATTGTTTACGTTTTTTATACTTTTATTAAAAAGAGACAGAACCAAACCTAGTCTACGGTGGCGGCCGTCCTCCATGTTCTTGTTCTTCCCTTCCGGTGACCGTCGGTCCATCTCGCCGTCTCCATGAGCGGCAGCAATGAGACCCATGAACTGAAGGTTTGGTCGCTCGCGAGGAAGAGTTGGACATGAGAGACGGAGCAGCCCACTTGGGACTCGAGGTCCTGCCATCTCCCATGCACTACTCCTCGTCGGAGTCCGCGACCTATCCGTCCCCACTGGACGTGAGGTCAACGAAGGACATCGACCGAGCCGCATGTTCCTCGTGCCACAAGTGTGCCTCAAAGTTCGTTGGTGGTCCATAGGACACGCAGCTGGCGGCGTTTTCGTCTGCGATCACCTACAATGCCTTCGCGTGGGACTACGCCGCGACCGTGCCCGGCTACGCCTGGACAGCGTTGCGAGCGGCGGTGTTAGTGTGCACAACCTCATAGAGCGCCCGCTACTCGGCGGCGAAGATGGCATTCGCCGCGACCATGGCTCCCACAGCTTCCTCGCCAGCGTCCCATCATAGATTTCGCCTTCTGCTAGCCGGTGCTGATCGAAAAAAAAGAGGTTGTACCACTGCTCCTCCTGTGCCTGCCGGCATGACGACAAAGGCCCCAGTGTCATCTGCTACTCAGCCATGCCAGCGTTGAAGTGTGTCTACTCCGTCTCCATTGTCAAGCCTACATGTACCGACGCAAGCTACAATGTTGAGTTGTTAGCGGAGCCCGTCTCCATCATTGGGTCACTTCAGAGACCTCCGGGGGGTTGGCTAGCATGTTTGACCTCTATCCACCTCGCATGGTGACTCTACCAGGCGGCTGCAAGGGTAACCACCTGATAACACACAAGTATAGGGGATCGCAACAGTTTTCGAGGGTAGAGTATTCAACCCAAATTTATAGATTCGACACAAGGGGAGACAAAGAATATTTGAAGGTATTAGCAGCTGAGTTATCAATTCAACCACACCTGGAGATTAATTATTTGCAGCAAAGTGATCAGTAGCAAAGTAGTTTGATAGTTTTGATAGTAGTGACAGCATCAACGGTAACAGTAACAGTGATAGCAGTAATTTTGTAGCAAGTGTAACAGTGATAGTAACGCAGCAAGATCAATAAGGATAAATTCGTAGGCATTGGATCGATGACTTGTTGGATGATATTCATCATGTGACAGTTATAACCTAGGGCGATATGACACTAGCTCCAGTTCATCGATATAATGTAGGCATGTATTCCATAAATAGTCATATGTGCTTTATTAAAAGAACTCGCATGACATCTTTTGTCCTACCCTCCCGTGGCAGCGGGGTCCATATTGGAAACTAAGGGATATTAAGGCCTCCTTTTAATAGAGAACTGGAACAAAGCATTAACACATAGTGAATAGATGAACTCCTCAAACTACGGTCATCACCGGGAGCGGGCCCGGTTGTTGTCACTCGGGGGTTGCCGGATCATAACACGTAGTAGGTGACTATAACTTGCAAGATCGAATCTAAAACATGGATATGATGATGAATTCATAAACGGTCCAGATCTGAGTTCATGGCACCCGGGTCTAAAGTGACAAGCATTAAGCATAGCAAAGTCATAGCAACATCAGTCTAAGAACATAGTGGATACTAGGGATCAGGCCCTAACAAAACTAACTCGATTACATGATGAATCTCATCCAACTCCTCACCTACCAGCGAGCCTACGAAGGAATTACTCACTCCCGGTGGGGAGCATCATGAAATTGGCGATGGAGATTGGGTGGTGATGACGAAGAACAAAGATCCCCCTCTCTGGAGCCCCAAACGGACTCCAGATCTGCCCTCCCGAGGAAGAACAGGGCTAGGCGGTGGCTCGTTCTCGTGAAACGTGATAATTCTTTCTCCCTGATTTTTTCTGAAAATATGTGAATTTATAGTATCAGGGGGGCGTCAGCGGGGCCACCAGGTGGGTACAACTCACCTGAGCGCGCCAGGAGAGGGGGGCACGCCCTGGTGGGTTGTGCCCAACCAGGGGCCCCTCTCTGGTGGTTGGTTGCTCCAAAAATCCTTATTTATTCCATAAAAAATCCTCGCAAAGTTTCGTTCCATTCCGAAAACTTTTATTTCTGCACAAAAACAACACCATGGTAGTTCTGCTAAAAACAGCGTCAGTCCGGGGTTAGTTTCATTCAAATCATGCAAATTAGAGTCCAAAATAAGAGGAAAAGCGTGAGAAAAAGTCGATACGTTGGAGACGTATCACCACCTCGTGCTTCTGCTCCATCGAGAGGCTCTCCCACAGCACATTCCCCCTCTCGATGTCATGGCGGATGTAGTGCACGAGAGGAGGATGTGGAGCCGATTTGGTGTGTTGTGGTTTGAGCCGGGGGTGAGTTGGTTTCTCTTCTGGCATGCCTATTTAATGGCGGCAGACACACAAATGAGCATTCAACAAGTGCGGTAGATATGCATCCCGTCCCGTCCAGTAACGTCTCTTCGGCGTTCAACATGCGCGAACACCGGTGAAGTAGCGGGAGTGAGAGGTGATGTCTACTATGGGCAGGTGTCAATACGGAGATGCCGCCCTAGAGCGGCATGAATGTGGGAAACTGCTTTCGCAGGATTTTGGGTGGGCCAGGGATGTCAGAAGCGGGCATGGCAGCGGTCCGTACACCCACAAAACACCCCTCCCCCCCTCCCGGGTTGCTTCCAGTTTTCACGAAAAAGGATGTCCAGACTTGCTGGTTGTGGAATATAGGACAACTTTGGATGGCAAAAGACGCTCAGACCATGTTGTGACGTATGCGGGCAGTTTGAAGGTTCACATTGGAGATGCCCTAACCAGTGATCAAGTACTAGCTACTACTAGCAGACTGATGTATTTCAATGGTGTGTTGATCCCAGAAAAAAAATCACCCAATAAATAGACATATAATGGGTCTTTGTTCCACGAATATGCAAAGCTCATGTATATTTTAATTGGTAAGGGATCCAAATGAGTACAGAGTAGAGGACAACACATGGCACAAACACAAGGAGATGTGAACATGATGATCGGAGCAGTGATAAAGGATGCTCGGCCCCAACAGAGGATACAACACGGCTAAACCCACCAAGCGTGGATTAAGAGAGGCAGACCAAACTAGCATGGCGTCCAACATCACCAAGCCCAACATCGGGGATGCCGCGAGTAATCATGATAGCACCTTCATGATGAGAACAACGCCGTGACATGGTCATCATCCATTCCGGAGAATGGGACCTAGAGTTTCCCCTGATGAAGGCCATGGCAGTGCCTCCAACAACGGAGAACGACACCCGCGAGTGTTGTCGCTGCCAGCATAGGCAAGCCGAGCAGTGATTTCTACTTGGCATGAGCCCGAGTAATCCTGTAGCCGCCATATATGGATCAAAGATGAGGGAGCCAGGCTACTGGTCGAAACTACCGTGTCGACAAGGGGGTTTGTGGGCTGGACCTCTTGCCGTAGCGTGGCACCGGGTGCCACCGGACATACGAGCATTTGAACTGGCACAACGGCGAGGCGTGGAGATGTACATGGTCGGGGTATAGTGGCCAGACAAAGAGAACCAATGTATGGGAAGTGACGGTGACCGGCGAAACTTGCAAGCTAGTAACTTGAGAGAACGCGCAGCTATCTAGGTCATAGCAGTCGGGACGTCATCGAGCCGTGTGAGTTTGAACGGACGTAACTATCGAAAAACTATGGTTTGATCCGCGCAGAGGTTGTTGGCAAGCCACGGACACTGAAGATGGTGAGTGGATGGAACAAATTTTGTGGGTTCAAGCCTGCTCAATGAAATATGCCTTGCATGTTCAACTCCCGAAGCAATAAGTGCAGCACCCTTCCTCATGTTGGTCGGAACGCTTTTAGCCATGCAACATGGACCATCAAATGTCAGTGGACATGGGCGGATGTCCGATATCCCAAAGACAGTCACCGAATCTTGGGGAGCTTTGGGAGAGTTCTAAGGCCTTGTACAATAGGAGGTGCTTAGAGAGATGTTTAAAAAAATAAACCGGTGTTTTCTGAAGCACCGGTGCCTATTTCTACAGGAGAGACGCTTAGTTAAGCGTCTATCCTGTACAAATAAGTACCGGTGCTTAAGAAAACTCTGGTTTATTTTTCTAAACACCTCCCCTAAACACCTCTCATTGTACAAGACCTAACACACCAACTCAGCCTCGTACCCACCACAAAACAGGCAGCAAATACAGTTCAATGGCCGGTGCCCGCCCGGCTATCCACAGACACGTCCAAACATGTCTGCCGGGCATTTGGTAACTTCCTTTTGAAATGCCCTAGTTCCCTCTCCTCTCTCATTTGCATGATCTAATTATGGTGTGGACCTCGAAAAACTTCAACTCAATGGGACTCAAAGTGGGATTAGTATAGTGAGAATCTGAAAATTTTTAGATAGGCCCTTTAAACCAGAAGGAGGGGGTAGCACTGAGAGTGAAAAGAGAATGGAACCAATGAATAATAATGCTTTCTGTGCACGGCTTCCACTGGTATGCATATCCACTCCATTGGTTCGCATTGGGATCACACACCTGCAGTTATGACGATGAGTATAGGTTTCGTTTCCTGCTATAGGCAAGCATGTATTACTAACGTTAGTGCCCCGTACTGGCACACCTGGACCACCCAATCAAGTACCATGACCCGGCAGCGGGTACCAGTGGACGCTACATGTTCGTTTGAATTCATTTACGCTCCTGTAAAAGGCGTCATGGTTTTGATCTAACCTGCTGAAACCAATCTTTTTTTTTTAGGGTTAATGCCGCCACTTTATTTAGGTCTCCGCAAAGCTCGGAATGTCATCCGAGATTACATCCAAAATACAGTCAGGGAGAACCCCCACCCACACCTTACATAAATTATCACCTACACCTACTCTAGCCAACTTATGCGCGGCGACATTCGCTGAATGACGAACCCATGACACCTTGGCACCTTGCTTCTCCTCCAACATCTGCTTGATTTCCTGAATCCAGGGCCCCACCGTCGAGTAGTTTGTACCCTCTTGCTGGATCATCTGAACCACCTTCAAGCTATCCAACTCTAGATGAATATTCTGCACCCCCATCTCACCCGCTACCTGCAATGCTCTCCTGCATGCCAGAACTTCCGCAGCTTCTGGGTCCTCTATGTGTGGAAAAACATGACACAGTGCAGCCAAAAAAGCTCCGTTATGATCCGTACCATTTTGTGAAAAACTGCGTGTTGCGGTTATGCACCGTTAGGACATTCAAAATTTCTGTAGCAGGAAACCAGTCAAGCTACAAAACTGTTTAGCTAGGCGACCATCTATTTAAGCACGAGTATTAGTCGGGAGTATTAACGCATGCGACAGTGGTTTGCTAAAATCACTCACACACCTCCTTAATCACTAACGCATGGATGGCTGAAATCAAAATGACGGCCGGAACATTATTTACAAGGATTAATTGCTAATTTGTCCCAACAAACAGAGGGCTACTAAATCATTATTTACACTGATTAATTGTTAGTATTCTATTTTGGCTCCTGAACAGAGCAGTACCAAAATCAGTTGGTTGCCTACTTTCAGCTGCATGCAGAATTTAATCTTCCGTCTTGGTCCTAGACTTTTTTTTTGAATTGTTTAGATTGCTTATCACATCTGTACTTGACTTACCATCTCAACTTGACTTAGAAGTCCAGAGGTTACTGCAAAAATGGAATTGGCAGGGATCGTGGTGTGTGTAAAGGACGCGTGCGTGCTGGAGCTGGACCGGAACAAATTGTGCTAGCCCAGTACACACTCCCTGGCTCTTGTTACCAATCACGCGTTTTGTGCTGTATTGTTTGCAGAGTCCAGCTAGAATTGCTTCCGTATTGTGTGCCTAATTCGCGTGGAGCCCACACAGCACAGATCGTGAACCAGGTTTGCATGATCCAGTGATCTTTTTTTTTGGAACAAATGCTCAAGAAGAGCCCGGCTTTGAATTAACAAAGCCATCAACCGGCGAGGATTACAAACTCGGAACCAGCACAAGAAAGAAAAGAAAACGGCAAGATACAAAGGCGCTGGAAAGCAGCTCACAAGCCTCCTACACACCAAGCTAAAAAGATCAACAGGTAGAAGCACCGCTCGGCGATGAAGAGGTCCTCAACGCGATCAGAACGCCGTGGAAGAAGTAGAATGCCCGCACTGGATCAACACGTCCAACGATGAAGCAGGGCACGCTATCGCCTAATCACCAGCAGCCCCGACCCAACACATCCGCCCAGCTCCAATGTCAAAGAAGGCCCCTGCCTCCTCGCCTGGCTCGGAAGGCGCCGCACCGTTGACAAGAGAGCAGTTCACCCTTAGAACCTGGGAGATAGTCGCCGGCAGGCTGCATCTGGAAAGAAACCAAGCTCACCCAACTAGTCCCGAACAGATCACCAGGAGCAGGGCACCGCCAAATCCCACAGATTGTTCATGAAAAAGGAAGAGTTGCCGGAACGGACGAAGACGAGCAACAACTAGAACTCACAAGAAGACATTGAGAACCGAAGTGCGGGTACCGGAAATCTCTCAAGGTGCGCTGAGAAGGGCCGCCGTAGGAGGGGGAATCCGATCCCCTCTCGCCCAGGAGGAACCACGGGCCAGGCAGGGCACCCCGCAGCAGACCGGATAGCTCTCGAAATAGTCACTTAGGAAGTCGTCGTCATCATGGGAGGTCAGCTACCGCCACCGCTGCACACGAAACATATCTCCGAGAAATCCCACGCCCACCTAACTCCCAAAAACGGCGCCTTCAGGAAGGGCGCGACGCCAAGGGCGTCGCCGCCGTCCCAACATCGTTGAGGATTTCTCCCGGGAGATAAGGAGGGGGAGGGGACAGAGGAACATACCCTGACGGCGCCTCCAAGGAGGGGAGCAGCGCCCACGGGCGTCGCCGCCGTCGAGACCAGCAAGGTCGGCCTGGGATTTCCCCTGGTCTTCACGTCCCTGCCAACCACTCCCCAACGACACGAGAATCGGCGCCCCACGACGAAGCAAACCGGATCCGGTCATGGCATGGCTCATCCAGAGACAAAGGATACAGAGGCGGCCAAATCTGGCGCCACAACCAGCCAAGGTTGCCGGCACGCCCTGGCTCACGTCCTCCGGTTCGCCCGCCGTCCCCGTGGCCGAGGTCGCTGGTCCATGCCCGCGCCACCGCCTGCCGAAGGCCGGTGACGCCACTCCGACCAGGGCCGCCGCCCCGGAGCACGCAGCCGCTTGCAGCAGATGCAGAGCAGCGAAGGCCCCGCCGCCACCTTCCTTTGCGGCGCCCCGTGCTTGCCCGGCGGTGGCCTCAGGCGGCGGCGAGCGGGGGAGGGGAGGGAGGGGGCGGCGGTGGGGCTAGGGTTTGGAGCCCCCGAGTTGCCCTGGAGGGGGCGACGTGAGGGGGGGGGGGGAATCGAAAAAAATGAAGCTTCCCTCCATTTAGTGATCTAAAAGGACTTATATTTCTTTATAGAGAAAGTGCGTGGCGGGCAGTGACGACTGAAATTTCAACACCAAACGCGTACTGCCAATATTTGTCGATAGCTAATGTGATCCGTGAAAAAAAAAGGTATTACCTATGTCTTAAATTAGTTGTCTTAGATTTGTCTTGTTAGGTAAATACCATGAATGTTGATTGAGCTGAGTGTAGGGACTGTAGCTCTTACCATATCTGCGTCTGAAGTGGGCTGAGAAGAAGATCGAGAAATACTTCGATCGCCCAGTACAGACGTGGCAGGATGAAGTTTTTATAAGACTAGTTACCCGGGGATGGGACCGGGGTTGAGCCTGCAGCTTCCCCAGCGGTGCCCATGACTACTCTGCGTTTTGGGTCCTTTGAGCCAGCCTCGGCACCTCCCAGACTATGGAGTGACCTGGTAGATTCTGATGATTGTCTTGAGCACACGCTCCCCCCGTTGGAGTTCGAGGGGGATGCTGGTTTGTTTGCTGGACGGCCGGCCAGGTCAATGGTCGGAGCTATGGAGAGGAGTCCGGAGGGAGCTTCTCTTGTCCTGGCGCCCCATATGGAGCGACTCCGGTGTCGGCGTCTACGGGCAAGGTGGGTCGTGGGGAAGGAGCTTCGGGGCAGGTGGCCTCGCCTTCTCCCCACCCCACCATGCTCTTGGCGGCGTCAGTCATGCCGGCCCCGTGTGGGTCGGCCGGTACGAGGAGCGGGAGCCCGAGGCAGGCGGCTTTGGCTCCTGCTTCCCTGACGGTGGCGGTAACCACCGCGGCAGCAGCGGCGCTGGGGGGTGCTGGGACAGGAGGCCTTGGCTCCCCCTTCGCCCTCGACGATCAGGAGGACTGTCTCTCCCTCGCCGATGGCTCATACGTCTAAGCCGGCGGCTGAGGTCAGAGGAGGGTGCGGGCAGGCGGCCCCCGTCATCCCCTCTTCGCTCCTACCCAGGACCAGGGTCCCTAGTGTGGGACTCCCGTCTAAGGGGATCGGGAGCCCGCAGACGCCTTCTCTGGTAACCCCGGTAGAGCCTTTGAGGGACTCTGTGCCAGGTGTTACTAGGGAGGAGGTTGTCGCGTTTGGCGGGATCCCGGACCCTATCACCGAGGGGAGACGGATGAGTGCTCGCATCCTCAACATCCCCGAGGTAGATGATATGCAGCAGCGGTGCGCTATGAGGGCGGCCAAGCTTCAGGAGGCTGCTTTGTCTTCCGGTATGTCCGTCAACCTATCTAATTCCTTATTGCATTTTTCTAATGATGAGATTATAAATAATGCAAACCAATTAGGAGTTTCACTAGGGGCTACGGATAGTGAGATTTCCAATTCGGTGAATGATTTATTAGATTTGGAGGCGGAACGTGCCTTAGAGACTATTCGTAACCTTGCAGCCGTTAAACCAATGAAGGATGATGACATTTATGCGTTAGGGGTCAGAGTGCTAGATAATCTATGTGCGGATTTAGCACCACCCAATCATGACTCTGACGAAGATGATATACCCCTAGAGATTGATGATAGTAATATTTATGAACCCGGTTATGAGGACCGGGCGACAGAACCTAGTAAACCTAAGCGTAAGTGGAATCGGAAGATCTATCCCAATTCCGCAGTTCGTAGGAGTGCTAGGATTCGTACCACTAAAAAAATTCCATGATGAATTATGAGAGGAATATTTTGGAATAGCAGAGGTCTGGAGGACTTGGCTAAAAGAAGATTCCTTGCTGAGGCAGCTTTAGAGCAGAGTTTAGATTTTGTTGCGCTATCGGAGACGGGAAGAGATAACTTTGCACCCCAGTTTCTCTCTTCTTTGGTGGGTGGTATTGATTTTGATTGGCATTGCCTCCCTCCACGAGGAAGGTCGGGTGGTATCTTACTGGGTGTGAGATGCGATTCGCTTGAAGTCCGAAGTGTAGTGATGGGCGACTTCGCGGTGAAGTTTCGAGTCAGGTCTAGGATAGATGGTTTTAACTGGGCTTTGATGGCGGTGTATGGTGCCGCACAGCCCGAGCTTAAAGCGGAGTTTCTGGCGGACCTGGTTCGTATCTGTGGGTCAGAACAGCTTCCAATTATAGTTGGAGGTGATTTCAATATCATCAGGAGGAGAGAGGAGAATAACAATGATAATTTTGACGGCAGATGGTCATTCATGTTCAATACCATTATTGAAAGCTTGGATCTGAGAGAGATAGAGCTTTCGGGTAGAAAGTTCACCTGGGCTAATGCTCTGCCACACCCAACCTATGAAAAACTTGATCGAGTGCTTGCGAGCATGGAGTGGGAACAAAAGTTCCCTCTGGTGACGGTGCAAGCTCTTTCAAGGGGCATATCTGATCATACCCCATTGTTCGTGGACTCAGGTGAGCCGAACCATGTGGGTAACAAGAACACCTTCTCCTTCGAGATGTCATGGTTTGAACGTTAGGGGTTCTTGGATTTGATTGCCCGGGAATGGGATAGAGGTCTTGGAGGCAAGACTGCATTAGAGCATTGGCAGAATAAAATTAGGCATTTAAGGAGTTTCTGACGGGGCTGGGCTAAGAACCTCAGTGGTGTGTATAAGATGGAAAAGGATAGACTCCTTGCTCTTATACAGGCCCTGGACATACAGGCCGAATCCAATATACTAACGCCAACTGAGCTTCAGGCTAAAAATGAGGCGGAGATGAGGTTGAAAGAACTGCTCCGCGAAGAAGAATTGAAGTGGGCTTTGCGTGCTAAAGTCTGCAAAGTAGTCCAAGGGGACGCGAATACTCAGTTCTTCCATTTGATAGCCAATGGCAAGCACAGAAAGAAGCGTATCTTTCAGCTTGAGCAAGACGAGGGTACCATTTTAGGCCAGGACAACCTAAAAACATATATTACCGACTATTATAAGCAGTTGTTTGGACCTCCGAAGGATAATTGTGTCCCTCGATGAGTCCAGGACTGGGGATGTGCCTCAGCTATCGGCTGCCGATAATGATATTCTGGTTGCCCCGTTCTCGGAGAAGGAGGTGTTTGATGCTATTGCACAGATGAAAAACAATAAGGCTCCCGGACTTGATGGATTCCCGGCAGAGTTCTATAAAAAGTGTTGGCACATTATTAAGGGGGATTTACTACCTATGTTCAATGATCTGTTTTGTGGCCAGCTTCAATTATTTCACTTGAATTTTGGGACTATCACACTGCTTCCCAAGAAGACGGACGCGGTAAGGATTGAGCAATTCAGGCCGATCTGTCTCCTCAATGTTAGTTTCAAAATTTTCACCAAGGTCGGGACAAACAGACTCACACAGATTGCGCATTCTGTGGTGCAGCAGTCTCAAACTGCCTTCATGCCGGACAGAAATATCCTTGAAGGGGTGGTCGTCCTGCATGAAACACTCCATGAAATCCATTCCAAAAAATTAGATGAAGTAATTTTTAAGGTGGATTTCGAGAAAGCGTACGATAAGGTCAAATGGCCATTCCTCCAACAATCATTGCGTATGAAGGGTTTTGATGAAGCCTGGCGCCGACAGGTTCAATCATTTACGCAAAAAGGTAGTGTGGGAATTAAAGTTAATGATGACATAGGTCAGTACTTCCAGACACATAAAGGCCTAAGACAAGGAGATCCGATGTCCCCTATCTTGTTCAACATTGTGGTGGACATGTTAGCAATTTTGATAGGAAGGGCTAAGGAAAATGGTCAAGTAGGTGGATTGGTACCTCATCTAATTGATGGAGGTGTATCCATCCTTCAGTACGCTGATGATACAATCATCTTTATGGAGCATGACTTGGCCAAGGCGAGAAATATGAAGCTGGTGCTATGCCTATTTGAACAATTGACCGGGTTAAAGATTAACTTTCATAAGAGCGAGCTGTTCTGCTTTGGTAGGGCCAAAGATGAACAGGAGGCTTATAGGCAATTGTTTGGGTGTGAGTTGGGCGAGTTGCCCTTCTCTTACCTGGGGATTCCAATCCACCATCGTAGGCTGACTAACAGAGAGTGGCAGTGCATCGAGGATCGGTTTGAGAAAAAAATGAGTTGTTGGAAGGATAAGCTCATGTCATACGGAGGCCGATTAATCATGATTAACTCGGTGCTCACGAGTATGCCAATGTTTCTCTTATCGTTCTTTGAGGTCCCAGTTGGTGTTAGGAAGAGACTGGACTTCTATCGATCGCGCTTCTTTTGGCAGGGTGATGAGCTTAAAAGAAAATATCGGCTTGCTAAATGGGACACCATCTGTAGACCGAAAGACCAAGGGGGTTTAGGTATTGAGAATCTAGAAGTTAAGAATAAATGCCTTCTTAGCAAGTGGCTGTGGAAGCTTTCATTGGAGAATGACGCTATGTGGGCTCAAATCCTTCGCAGCAAGTACCTCCAGACAAAAACTTTGTCCCAGGTCACTGTCAGGCCGACCGATTCGCCTTTCTGAAAAGGCTTGATGAAAGTCAAACAGTCGTTGTTTAATAGGACGAAGTTTGTTATTGGAAACGGCACGAGTACACGTTTCTGGGAGGATACTTGGCTCGGCGATACACCCTTGGCCATCCAATATCCGTCGTTATACCGCATTGCGCAACGACGTGAGGTGTTCATTGCATCGGTCTTTCAATCGATCCCCCTTAATATTCAGTTCCGACGAGCGCTAGCGGGCAATCGTTGGGAATAATGGCTCCATCTAGTTAGGAGATTGATGGAAGTCCAGCTTTCACAACAACCCGATGAATTACGCTGGAAACTGACTAAATCTGGAGTATTTACGGTTAAATCAATGTATATTGATGTTATTAACTCACACTCCATCCCTACGTCCAAGCATGTTTGGGATGTCAAAGTTCCTTTGAAAATAAAGGTGTTTATGTGGTTTGTCCATAAACAAGTTATTTTAACTAAGGACAACCTCATGAAGCGTAATTGGACATGACCTACTAGGTGTAGTTTCTGTGATCGGGATGAGACTATCAAACATCTCTTTTTTGATTGTCCGTTAGCCAAGGTACTTTGGCAGACGATCCACATTGCTTTTAGTATCAATCCACCGAATTCTGTTTATGCGTTATTTGGGACATGGCTTAATGGGAATGAGCCTAACTTAGCGAGACAAATTCGGGTTGGAGTTTGTGCTTTGCTGTGGACTATCTGGACTTGCAGAAATGATTTGGTTTTTAACAGAACATCATGTATACATTTTTTGCAGGTCATATTCCGAACTACGGCCCTGGTCCGTTCTGGGTCGCTACTCACTCAGACGGAGGCCAGGGAACATTTGGTTACTGGGTCTTTTCGATGGGAGATGGTAGCTCGGGATATTTTCAACCGGTTTGGATGGCGGTCATGTAATAGGATAGGCAATTAGATTTCCTATCTATTTTTTAGCCAGCCGGTTGTGGCGTCTTTTCTCGGCTAGTTGCTGTTTCTAGCCCTTTTTTGGCTCTGTGTGAGCGGTCTGCGCTTTTTATTATTTGGAGACCTTTGGAACCATGTTGACACTACTTTATTTGGTTAATAAGAGGGCCGTATGCATCTTTCTGATGCAGAGGCCGGGGCATCACCCCTTTTTCAAAAAAAAAAAAGAGGCGGACACGTGCATTGCTTTTGGGCAGTCAATTGGGAGTCGTGGTCCGAGAGTGACAAGTAAGTAAATTAATGGTGTAGTGATCTTGTATATCAACGTGATAGCTGTAGGTCGATCTCGACTCAAAACTACATTTGGAGCACGTGAACATCTTCGTTTTCTTTTGGTTGGTTGCTACTCTGGATAGTTAAGTTTCTGCATGGTAACTAAAGTTCAACACGGAGCATGCAATGTCGTTTTTCAGTTTTCAATCGAGGGCAAAATGATTCAACACAGAACCCGTACGTGGTGATGACTTGGTACGGGCTGTCTCTCGCTTGATCTCTATCATTTTCGCGTGAATGGACGATCCTTCATCTGAATGCGACTAATTTGTTTGTTCTGTAAAGGAATTTCTGAGAAAAGAAGCAGAAATTCAACATTGAGCCAAGAAGACACCAACGACATATTCAAACTATTATTCCTAGCCAAAAAGTCTATTATAACAAGAGCGAGTGAGAAAACCATATCCAGAACACTTGATCAGGAACCGGGCGCAGAAATTTCATGAAGAGAAGGGGTTGCCTACGGCCAATACCTAAATAAGGGCATATGTCGTAAAGTGCAACTACTAATATATTCAGTGATATGGTTTAATATATACCGTGTACAATGAACAGTAAAAGAAATTAATTCCTATTTAGGGTATAAAATTAATGCCTTCTTCCGTCCCTTTCTTACTCCTACTGCCTAAGCTGTTCATAAATATCTGGATATTTATTTAGGATATGTTTTAGTACAGGCTATTTAGCATTCATGCTTGCATCAGTGGAGACACATTAGTAAAATACGGTTCATATCAGTTCAACAAACAATTCGACAATCCAGGGCGGGCTAGACTAGAGGATAGCTTACAAATTTTGCTATCAAGGTCCAATTCTTCCCTTAGTGTTTAATGTTTTCGTTATGGGCAGAGCCGGCCACTGACATGCTTGTGCCCAACGTACCTTCGCCAGTTGTTCATATATGTGTTATTTTCTCAATGTCGGAACCCTTTAACTGATCCTTTGTAAAAATATCAATCTGATACAACCACCAAAGATTGCATCAATTGATCGACCTCCACACCTAGGGTGCACACAACCAAAATATCAACTCCTGAGCACACGGATGCCTCTCCAGTTAGTGCTATAATTTCCTATGGATCACAAGATTCTTCAGTTGCTTCATACTTATGATTCTTAAGTTGGCGACTTCAGTCCATAATCCATCAAATGAGAAGTGGCGAATTATCTTGAGATTTTGGTGATCGGTACTGCCGAGTGTGACACATGCCTCATGCTCTTGGGTTTTGGTCTTGGCGCTTTTGTGTGTGGTTCACATGTTGTGCCTTGAGTACATGCTTTTTCTGCTTGTATTTCATTTTTTGTTTGCCTACTCGAAACCTATATAAAAGGTCGAATATGTCTTGTTTACATAGTTTCTTTTTTGTAATCTCATGATTTGACTTTTTCACAATAATATTTGGCACTAGATATAGCTCATTGCAGCTATTACATAAGAAAAAACAGGGGGGTGGCGAATATTCGAAATATAATAGTACCAACTTTCAAGAAAATCAGCTTACAAAATTTGAAACTTATTGGAATTAAACTTCCAATTTTAAACTTCTGTATATTTAGAAATTTAAATTTTTTAATTTTTGTAAAGTATGGTTTTTTAAAGGTGACTTTCAAAACCCACTACCTTTCTACACTTATGGATTTTTTTAAACGTAGAGAAATTTTATCGACAAGACACACGTAGTGGTACATATTATAATGATCGTGTGCCTTTTATTTGCTGCTTTCTGTCCTAGATTAATTGATCATTCTCTGTTAGTTGCAAGACTAGTCTTGAATCGATGACCGGCCTGAAAGAAAGACGGGTCCAAACTGCATTCTTGTTTCTTTCTATCTTCTGCTTTTTATGGTTTCTTCTTCTTTTTGTTTGCACGCTTAATTATCTAGATGGACGACTACTTAATTATCTAGAGTAGCAGCCAACACAAAAAGAAAATGTTTGACTGATAATTAATTTGGTCTCTCCACTCTATTGCTTGCATCCTACATCGCGGCCAGATTGGGCGGATAGAAATAGAATACACAAATCATGCGAGTTCGTTCCAGATTAAGCACTGGATTAACTGTACTTATCTCGGTAATAGTACATTCATTAGCACAAGGGAGATGCACACCGGGCTTGCTGCTATTTGCAAGTTGCAACTGCAATTTTCAGGTACATGCTGATGGATGCAGGTTGTGTAAAGTGTGTTGCGCCGTAATTGCGATGCTAATCAGTGATATATATCAAGGATAGGTTGGTCCCAGAAAGAACAAATCTCCCAATAAAAGAGGTAATAGATTGGTCTCAGACTGTTCCGGCGCTTTTGTGCATTGGCGTGAGAGTTGCATATCTGAACCGACCGATGAGCATAGAGATGCATGAGTGCTTGAATAGATAATCATGGAAATACGTGGTAATGGCGACTGAAATGTCGACCGCTACTGCAATAGATGACAAGATGTTGGTTCAGCAGAGTGTACGGACTGTGTACACATACAGGTCGACGCACACCGAGAAAAAACCGATAAAAACCTTCGAGCCAAGCCTAGCGCATGCAGCAGGTACAGCATCGTGGTCCGACTGATAAATGGTCCAGCGATCTGGTGCATCAATGTGACAGTGGCAGGTCGATCTAGATGGACGACTACTTTTGGAGCACTGAACATTTTCTTTTTGTGTTGGCTGCTACTCTAGATAATTAAGTTTACGTATGTGACTGAAAATTCAACACGGAACATGATGTGTCGTTTTTCAGTTTTGAATCCAAGACAAATAGATTCAACACGGAACGCGTATAGCATTCGTGATGACACAATGCGGTCTGTTTCTCGCTCCATCACTATCCTTTTTAGGTGGATGGATCCTTCGATTTAGTGCGGCTAATTTAATTGTTTTGTAAAGGAATTCTTCAAAAACAAGCAATGTTTTATTAATGATGCAAAATCAAGCAAGAATTCAACATTGAGTCAATGCACGGTCCGAGAAGGTCTTCAAACGGAGTGGGTGAGAATGCAGATCCATAGAGATGGGCCCGGTTTCATAAGTACATACCATAAACAAGACAGGAAATTAATGTCCTTTTCCCATCCTTTTCTATCTACTCCAACACTGTAGTTAAATATCTAGATATTAATTTGCAAATCTATCTCCGTCAATTTATTAAAAGTAATAATGATCATTTTAAGCTAGAGATAAATCACTCAAGTGTTGGTCCTAAAAAATACTAGCATAAAAAAGTGTTGATCCTTAAAAAAATTACACACCAAGCTATTCCATGGTTAGAGTACAATAAAAGAACTGTAGCTTTGTGATAATTTATAAGTTTTAGTAAAGCACATGTCGGAAACAAATATATATTAAACTGTAATTTGCATGTGTGTTTTCATTTCTCTATATGCATGATTTGGTTATCACATTGTTGTTTAAAGTATAGAGACTAGATTTTTAGTGAGTTAAACCTAGGCATGGTACCGTAGGCCCAGTGTCCAGGCTGGGCGCCTCATTTTTGGTCAGAGAGCCCATGAAGGCACGAAGCAGTGGTATTTAGGATTTGTTTATTCTAGGAAAGTAGGTATAATAATTCATAATCTAATGTTGGGAATGATTTACTAACTAATTTAAATAAAAAATTAGAGTAATATCCGGACAGGTTTGGCTTTTGCAAGCCTGGCCCAAGGTATTGCCCATACAGACCCTATTTGCAATACTTTGTAACACTTTGTTCATTTCACCATTGAATGATGTTACACGTTCGATGAAGCCTGTACGCTCCTTGTACGACAACTGATATGGTTCATTGATGTTCTAAATTTGATGCTCCATATTTGCTTTTTAGGAATGTCGGAAGGTAAAGCGTCGTATGCTCAACATTTTTGGTCATCGAGACCTTCTGTGTCAATTTCTGAGAAAACCATGGAGACTAACTAAATGATGTAAAGCCGTGATGGAAATTGGCAGGCAAGTCCGTCCGGCATTCCGGGAACCGGCTCGGGATTGGGGCGAGGAGGGGAGACATACTCCATCTTCTTCTTATCCTTGGCCCCGAGAGTGCATGTACCCATAGGTGTCAAGCAAGATATGATAGCTACTGCTGAGTTAAACGACTTGCTGCAAAGCATGGCCGCCCACACATTCGATATAACCAATATAAACGCGTACACCGATCAATGGCAGTCACCCTCACATCCTGATTATATCTTGCCCGGCTTCTAATTGATTTTGGCCTTTGCTTTCTCTAGAGAAAGAACGAACTCGTGTGTACGGTAGCTGCTGATGGGATGAGTACCACCATTCATAGGCGGCGGTCGAAATCGTTTTTATTACGCCGGACATTACATGATCGCGAGACGCGACAGCGAGGACGAGGAGAAGGAGACATGGGACATCTCGGCCTTAGTCGCTGGTCAAAGAAGAAAAGTGAACAGTTTCTTTCTGTCTTCTTTGGATCTTGGAAGATCTCTGTCCGCCTTTGTTGCACTGTTGATTAACTTTTCTTGAGGATTCCACGACAAGACAGATATGTATCTATTGAACTGGTGCAAACCTCTATTATAATTGTTATGTTTGAAATTATACTGAAAATCCTCTGTTTTCGGTGAAAATCCCCTGTTTTCTGAGAAAAAAATATGCACAAGCACTATTCCCAAGATATAAGTTAGCGGACGCTATCGCCGGCTATAGTGGCCGTAGCGTTTGTACGAGCCAGCCACGAGGATTGTTGGAGCTTCAGCACAAGGTTACCTATCAAAAGAACGCATCATTGTTGGTGAACGCTAAAAGATCAATCAACCATTGAGAAGCAGCCCATTCGGCGTGGAGCAGAGGTGCAGCCTGCCGAGTGTTTTCGTCTCTTTAGGGCAATCGAGCCGTTGGCTTGCTTCAGTGTCAGTGACCTTCTCGTCCAACTCTGCAAGGGCATCTCCCCAGGGTGTTAGGAGATGGGGCGGTGCAGTGGCGATGGTGGCGAATCCCATTGGTGGCGGCCGGCAGCTTAGAAACGAACAGGCGCAGGACATAGACAAATAATCTGCCTATAATTAGTAGGAGGGCTTATCTGCGAAGCATGCTTAAGTGAATGGTTAGCGAGCCCACCTACACGATCTATCACCGTATATTGCCGGTCCAATCCCTCACAGCGCAAGTGTCCACATTTTCACTGATTGTGGGTTTATACTCACTATGTCGCCCTGTTGCAAGAGTTTTCTTTAACACGGTAATGATGAAACCATGGATTTACTTCTGTAAGAGCCTAAGAGGCAGAGTTGTGCCTCTTAGAAAGGAAAAAATAAGTGTTTTTTTCTTCTTTTACGGGAGGCACAGTTTTGCTTCTCGTGGAGGCACAACTTTGATTTTGCGTTGTGCCTCTTGGAAAAGGAAGAAAAACGTGTTTGTTTTCTTAGGTGAGAGGCGCAAATTTGCTTCTCATGGAGGCACATGTTTGCTTCCGTTAGAGACACGGTTGTGGTTCTTGAAAAGAGAAAATAATGTGTATTTTTCTTCTTCCATGAGAAGTACGTATTTGCTTCTTGTGGAGGCACAGGTTTGGTTCAGCGAGAGGCACAACTTGAAAAAAGAAAAAAATCATTTATTACTAGTACCATTTCTTTTCGTTTGTTCGGCAGCACCAGCATGTGAAATCAGTCAATTCTAAGACTAACTCCAACGCAACGATTCAAAAGGACACACATTTTGTTTTGTTTTTGTATGTTTGGGTAGGCAAAATGGACAGCGATCATGACACCACCATTGTACCCAACACGGAAGACCCCATTTGAGACGGACAAGCAACTTTTTGCAAAGAAAAAAAAAGATATGTCCCCTACAGCACCAGACCACGCATGCCTACGTCGAATCCGGATGGGAACTGAAGGAGAGATCCACCGACCGGATCTTGACGTCCAGGTGGCGGGCTAGAGGACGAACGACAGTAGGAGCTCCAGCTGCTCGGGCTGGAGGAGAAGTAGTGGAGATGGGGGTCAACAAAGCCGAATGCGCAGCACCGACCGCCCACGCCGCTGTCCTGCCTTGCCTTTCCTAGCGAACAGCGGGAACGGTGCTGCCCCGAGCGCCCACGCCGCCACCTCGACTCACCTTGCCTCGCCGCTCGACAGCCTTGCTGTGCCGTGCCGTGCCGCTGGCCTTGTGTTGCCTCGCCGCCGACCTCGTCTAGGCATCTGCCACAATGCGTGATAGCGGCATGGTGGGTAGGCCAAAAGAGAAAAAGGAGGAGAGAGGGAGAGAAAGGTGGATGGGTAATGGGTCAGGCCGGACAAAAAGGGCACAGATGGACGTATGGGTCTGTGTCCGCTTCAACCTAAATCTGCCTCAAATTTACGATGGAAATGGTCCAAGCGGACACAAAACATTCAAAAAATGTTTTGGGACTCTATATTGGGGTGTTGTTTGTGTCCGCACAGACTCAAATGGACACGGTTGAACGAAACTGATCCGTGTGATGCAGTTTGCCTAAGAGCATCTCTAGCACAACACATGAAACTCAAAGACGGCTCGGACGAAGCGCCCCCGGCATTCATTGCCGTAGCTGCTTGAATGGATCAATCGAATCGATTCTAGAGCTAGCTAGCTAGCTCCCGTCGCCGTAGCTGCTTGAATGGATCGATCGAATCGATCCAGGAGCTAGCTAGCTAGCTCCCGTCATCGTAGCTGTGTGAATGGATCGATCGAATCGATCCCGTCGCCATAGCTGCTCCAATCGAAGCTGAGGCGGCGCGGGCGGCGGCTAGGGCGGGCGGGCTGCGGCCGAGAGGCTGGGGCGGCGCGGACGGCGAACTTGGACGGGCCATGGAGATGTTTCTGTGGTAGTTGGGCTCCCGCCAACTGCTTTCTCCTGATACAGGGCATTGTAGAAGAGAACGCGGAAATTGTGTTTTTATAAATCTGGGGAAGCTTTTTACCGCATCCAAAAAAAATTTAAAGGTTGAAAGTGTATAAGGTGTATATTCGGGAGAGATGATGTCATGCACGCAGCGGCAGCTGGACGCACTTATCTAGCCACACGCCATTGCGAGGAGATCTGCGCAGTAAATTTTATGGAAATGGGAAAAAGCGTCATCCATCATTGCATACTTTACGAATACTCGTCAGGGAGGTATTTTGATTGGGCTCGCTCGCTCCGTTGTTGGCTGTACTTTGCGGCGCGCGTCGTCGGATGCTGGATGGACGGTGCTGGGCGATCTATGTCCCTCGGCAGTAGTTTCTCTCTTACGTCAGAGGATCTCGTTCCCATGGCAGACGTCCATGCGTGTGGGCTGTTCTTTGCGCATCTACAGCAGCTAGCAGGTTCCATGAGGAAGCCGAACTTCTGCGGGATCCGCCTCTTGGAAGACGTGGCCGGCATGCGCTAGGGCGGCGACGGAGCACAAGCGCGCCGAGCATGAGCACTAGTCGAGAGCGGCCTCGACGGTGTCGTGCACCCGACCATGACCATCGAGCTAGTCTGCTAGACGTGCCGGTGAGCCGAGTCCTGCGTGTTTCTACAGGTTCCATCTGCTGCTGTTGAATGCACAACGACCCATCTGACAAAGACGGACACGGACGAACCCATCAACGTCTCAAAAGGACAAAAACCGGATAAAATGGACATCCGTTTAGAGTCGCGCGGTCGAGTTGGCCTTACTACCCTGGGATACTTTGCCCTTGCGACCAAATGAGGCCTAACTGTGTTAGATATCCTGTTACAGGGACGATGACCCATTCAAAATGTGTACGGTGCCTTGAGTGGCTTGCACATGGGATGGGACTGGGACCGAGGAAAGATTCCTGGCTTTGGAAGACGTGATTCAAGATGATTAATCAAATTTCATTAGCAAAAGGGACGACGGTCGTGGGTCTTCCCCCACGCGTCTCCTCGTGGGCCCGCAAACCATTTCCTTAATCAACACAACATTTTCTCCCCCAAATCAGAGCACACCCCTTGCTGGCTTGCTGCTCCTGCGGCGAGCAGCCATCATCCACCTCCCCGCGCTGCTCCTCCGACGAGCGGCGGCCATCCACCCGGCCCCTCGTTGCTCCGGCGAGCGGTGGCCCATCCATCCGCGAGGCCGTGCGGCACCCCATCTTGCTATTCCTGCACCTTGAAGGTGTTTCAACGGCGGCGCCGGGGTGCTTCAACCGGCGGCGAGCACGAGTGGTAACCTGCCGACAGAGAAGCTGGATCTCGAGGGTGCGAGAGGTGCGTTTGCTCAAGCTGGTTTCCCTGAGGAGCAGCCATGGCGGCACGGCCGCATGCCGCAAGTGGGGACCGGCGCTCTTCGGCTTAGAGCAATCATCACAAGCGAAGGCTTCTCGATCTACTCTGGTAAATCTCTTGCCCAGCTCATGGCAATCTCCCTGCACTATTTTTGCTCTGGAACCTTACGGTAGGAATGAGTTCAAATGGGTGAACAGTCAAAGTACATGTATAGGATTAGTTTCTTATGTTTTGTTTATAAATATCCTTCATCCCATCATGCTATCTATCTCTGGAATTTCTGACCCATATAATGCCCGTATATACTGATATCTATCTCAGGAATTTCTGACCTATATAATGCCCATACTACAGGTTCCTCTCAAGCATAGGTAGAAGCCAACATTAAAAAAAGTTGGCCGGCAAGAGATGACCGGAATAATGGTGAGCGCTTCTACAGGCGCAATGAACTCCCTTCTGGGTAAGCTGACCACCCTCATGGGGGAACAGTTCGCCAAGATGAAGAACCTGCGAAAAGAGGTGAAGTACATCCATGATGAGCTTGGCAGTATGAAGGATGCTCTCGCGAGACTTGCAGATGTGGACGAGCCAGATCCACAGACCAAGAGTTGGAGAAACACACTGCGGGAGTTGTCTTATGACATCGAGGACATCATTGATGACTTCATCCAAAACATTGGGGAGAAAGACAAGAAATCTGGGTTTGTCCGCAAGACGATTCGACGTCTCAAAACTTCAAGGGCCCGCCACAGGATTGCTGGACAGATTGAAGACATCAAGAAACTTGTGCATGAGACTAGTGATCGCCACAGAAGATATGACCTTGATAAGATTATCCCCCAATCAAGTAATGTTGTTGCCATTGACCCACGAGTTAAAACACTCTATGAAAAGGCAGCTAACCTTGTTGGCATGGAGGGGCCAAAGAAGGAGCTTGCAGATTGGCTAATTGATGAGGAGAAGCAGCTTAAGGTGGTAGCAGTTGTGGGATTTGGAGGTCTAGGCAAAACAACACTTGCCAATGAGGTATACCAGAGGCTAAAGGGCGATTTTGCCTATCCTGCATTTGTGCCGGTGTCCCAGACGCCAAACATTCCAAATCTTCTACGAAGTTTACTATCCCAACTTGGTACACAGCCGCCTATTGATGCTTGCGATTCACATCTTATTGACAAACTAAGAGAATGTCTTCAGACTAAGAGGTACATACTATTGCTCCTTGTATTATATTTTGTCATTGTCTTTGATAGCAAGATATCGTAAGGATACTTATTATACATGCCTAATTTGGTCGCAAAAAGAGAATGAAATATATTGTGCAGATAATGTTTTTCTGGAAAAAAATCTGATCAGCCTATCAAACAGTAGAAGTGTTGAAACAATTATGCGTATAGTAACTGCAGTTAACAATCTGTATGAGAATATCTGTTTAACTTTCAATTGTTTACTAAGTTTCTTATGAATGAAAAGTATTACGTTTTTTCTGTAATTTTGTGTTTGTTTTTGTTATCCAGCCACGACTAATAATTGAATGAAGTTGAATCTCTCTTGTTTAAATTTCTTTTTTTTATAAGTGTTCTTACCATTTTGTTGTATATATGGCAGGTACTTGATTATAATTGATGATCTATGGGATGTATCAGCCTGGGAATTTATTAAATGTGCTTTCCCAGAAAATGATCTTGCCAGCAGAGTAATAGTGACTACACGAAGTCTAGAAGTTGCTACGGCATGTTGCTCCCCTCACCATGAGTACATTTTACAAATGAAACCCCTCAGCAACGAAGACTCAAGAAAGCTATTTTTTGGCCGGATATTTGGCTCGGAGGACATTTGCCCAAACCACCTCAGAGATGTTTCAGTTGAAATTCTGAACAAATGTGGTGGCTTGCCTCTTGCAATTATCAGCATAGCAGGCCTTCTAGCTAGTGAAGGTCCCAAAGAAGAAGAGTGGGAACATGTACGGAATTCTTTGGGCTCGATGTCTGGAACAAAACTCACACTGAATGGGATGAGGCAAATCTTAAACCTCAGTTACAAAGATCTTCCATCTCATCTGAAGACTTGCTTGTTATATCTTGCTATGTATCCGGAGGACTACACCATACTGAGGTCCGAACTGGAACGCCAATGGATGGCGGAAGGTTTCATTAGCAAAGAAAATGGACAAGATGTGGAGAAAAATGCAAGAAACTATTTCAATGAGCTTGTCAATAGGAGCCTTGTTCAGCCCGTAGAGTTTGATGTTGGAGGCGCAGTGACAACATGCAAAGTACATGATATGATGCTGGATCTTATCTTGTTTAAATGCAAAGAAGAGAATTTTCTCAGTATAGTGGACGGCTCAGAAGCCATTACAGAAGGGGAATATAAGGTTCGTCGGTTGTCTCTTCGTTTGAATGATTCAGATAATGAAATATTACCAGCAGATATTAGTTTGTCACAGGTTCGCTCCGTTATGATCTTTGGATACTCTGGTAAAACACCTCCTCTGTCGAAGTTCAAGTTCCTCCGAGTTCTTTTTGTCAAGGACCACAGTACAATGGACCTCACTGGAATGAGTGAACTGTATCAGCTCAGATATGTAATGATTGGCAGCGTTTATGGTTTGCAGCTACCAAGACAGATTAGAGGGCTCCAGCAATTAGAAACACTTGATGTATGGAATTCCAGTATTCCATCTGATATAGTTCATCTGCCACACTTGTCGCATCTGGGTATTGGATATGCATGTAAGCTGCCTGATGGGATCGGAAACATGAAATCCCTGAGGTTTCTTAGGGGATTTCATTTGAATTTTGAAACAAACTCACTAGATAACTACAAGGGCCTTGGAGAGCTTACCAATATGAGAAATCTGTTTCTCTCCGGCAACTTCGAAGATCAGGACGCTGGTGTAAGACGCATGGATGTTCTATGCTCTTCTTTGCGAAAACTTTGTAGGCTCGAGTCCCTGTATATACATACTATGCAAGGATGCATGGATGGTTTTTCTCCTCCCTACAGCCTTCAGCGACTATACGGCAGAGGTTTTGATTGGCAGCACTGTTGGTTTTCCAGGGTCCCTAACTGGACGATGGAGCTTCATAACCTCCATGAGTTGCAACTCCAAGTTGACGAGCTGCTTGATGATGGTGTTGGTATTCTTGGGGGGTTGCCCTCCCTCCTCGACCTTGATTTATGGGTCCGAAGATCACCAAAACAAATGATTATCATCGATGGAAGAGGAGCATTCCCTGTTCTAAAGCGTTTTGACATGGGCTTGAGCAGAGCATCATACCTGATCTTCCAATCTGGGGCAATGCCCATGGTCCAGAGGCTGGGGTTAACTTTCAACATCGATGTACAGAAGCAGAACGGAGCCGGGCCAGCCGGCATCGAGCACTTGGCTGCACTGGAAGAGGTTTCTGCCCGTATCTCGTGCGTCGAGGCTACGGAATCTCAAACGAGCTGCGCTGAATCTGATTTCAGGAGTATTGTCGACAGGCATCCCGACAATCCTCGCACTCTAGTCAGTTTTGCGAAGTAGAAGATTTTTATGGACGACTAATTTCTGCTTTGACTCTGCAGCTGGTACGTGCAAGTTTCCACCTCCAATATCCCAGCGCTCTCTCTCTCTCTCTCTCTCTTCCTGTAGCATGATACGCACTTTATTCCGTTTTGCTAATGGTTAGGTGCCTGATTTTTTAGTTCGCGTCAGTCGATTGCTTTTTCGATGCTGTAGCAGCCCATGAAAGCTGTACGTATGCCGTTCGTGTGCTGAGACTATTCTTTGTGCGTGACGCACTTGTGTTATTATTATTATTTTAATTATGTGTAGTTGGACACAGAAATTAATTATGGGTACCATACATCAGTTTTGCGGTCTGTAGTTTTAAACAAGCGGACGACATGGGTTAACATTACACATTATATACATGCTTTTTTGGAAACGGTTATGCAACTCTACATATGCAGTCAAAGAAAAACTGGTAACAGGCCTCAAAGGAAAAAATGAATTGCACCAAAAAGTGACTTATACAAAAAAGAAACTTATTCGGCTTGCAAATAGTCGCACCCATTCATTTATCCTTAGAATACTCTTTGTTTATGCTTTCATTTTTGTTAATGTATTCATCTTGAGTAACACCATTTTCACGATCGCTTCTTATTTAGTAGACTTTTGCAAAACTGTTATACTTTGAATGCTTCTTCAAGTAACACATCTACCAGAATTATTTCTTCCCTGGGCTGTTTTTTCTTCTTCGGGTTTTCACATTCTTCTTTTAGGTAACACCACTCACATGATTTTCTTTATTCCTTAGATTGAAACTTATTATTCTTTTTTCGTTCTTTGTCCATTTATAGATTAAAAATTTTATTGTACGATTTCCTATACACTTGGAAAAAAATAAGCTCAATCAACATTTCCCTGTTTTCACACGTGTTTGTTTCTGTTTATTTATTTTATGAGTCTTTTTTTGTTTTTCGTCATGTGTATTTTTGTATGTTCTGTTTTGTGTAAGTTTATACATGCAAGTACTATAAAGTATGTGTGTAAATTATACCAAAAAATTCACTGTTCTATGGTTATTCTTGCATATTATAAAAAGTACATTTTTGTGTAAATTGTGTGCAAGTTTTTTGTCGTCATTTGTTTTTTTTTAGATTTCACTTTTATTTTTTATTTTAAGGTAATTCCAATGCCACTAATTCATTCTTCCTTAGAAAATTTCATTTTTATCAATTTTATGTGTGTAGGTATATGCACAAGTACTATATAGTATGCATAAAAATTAGAAGTTTTTTAACATACTAGAGTGCAAAAATTATACTATCATATGCTAGCTTCTTTTCATATTATAAAAATCCCAAATTATGTGCAATTTGTGTGCAACTTTTTGTCAATGTTTGTTTCAAGTTCTTTTTCATTTTCTTTCTTCTATATGGGTAATATCGCCACTAATTTAATCTTCCTCAGAAAACTTCATATTTTTAATTTCTTTTTATTATTATTTACCAAAAAATATGAATGGAGGAACACGATGAACAATGGTCTTTGAGTTTCATTCCAATGTTTCCAACGAATTTGACTGAATGTCAAATAATTTGACACATGATCGATAGTTGTCCCTTTTTTTGTTATTGTCCATGTGTAGATTGTACAGTTCATTAATTTTACTATAATTTATTATTTTTGTTGTTGAAATGTGTACGCGGTACTTCTTTCTTTTAGCATTTATTATTTTGATCTGCAACAGTTTTGTTTCACCAACTCGTTGTTTTGATCTTAATTCCACATCTTAAAATGCATGGTTAAAAATGTTATTTTTTTATAATACCAATGCAATTTATTGTTTGTTTCTAATTGAAATAGTTGTTATCATGGTTGCTAAATATAGTAGATTGGAATTTGGGTTTTAGTTTCCTCCTTCCCCCTCTATTAATTTTTATATTATGATGTATCTATGTGAAAGAAAATACACCTATTATAGCAAAGCATATATATACATGGTGATGTGTATGCAGGTGCTTTACATGTATAATGTGTGACGCATGCATCAGTAACTACTCCCTCCATTCCAATGAATAAGGCGTGCACGTGTCTCAATATTTAAGTTCGACAAGAAATTAGACCAACAAAATGTGTGTTACATGTGATAAAAATTATACCATCGAACTCATATTCCAAAGAAAAATTTAATTGTATGATTTTGGAGTCACGAAAAATATCTTATTGGTCAAATGTATGGTCCAAATTGGTTTTAGGAATGCGTGCATGTCTTATTAATTAGAATGGAGGGAGTATATTTTTAACCACTAGACTAGATAATATCTAGTATAACTGTCTAGCACTAGTGGTACTCCTCTCTCTCAGAAAACAACAACTACTAGTGCGTAACACCAGCCACCTAGTCATTTGATGGCTTTTGACCGGCTGGGCTTAGATAATGTCTGGTAGTACTTTTTTCTGGTTGGGCTTTGGGCTTTGACTGAAACAAATGTCTGGGCTTAGATATGTGAATTCAACGGTGCAGAGAAGAATCGATTGAAACAAATACATTTTACAGGCACCTGAACCATAGGCGCCCCCACTTTTTTGCTTTAGTATCATCAGTAATCGTTTCTTTATCATGGCAAGGTTTTCCTGCAGTGTCATTAGTGAATATTTTTTGCAGTAGTCCGGTTTCCACCAAATTAAATTAGGTGTGTGCGCAAGTCCACATTCCTGGTCGAATTTTGAACATAAGACGTTACGTGTGTAAACAGTTCGAAGAGAGGCTATTTTCCTGCTCGCCGTGGACAGTAATGAGTTATTCCACCTCATTTTTTGTTTCATTTCATTGTTGGTATACTATTACTATATTTATTAGTACTGTATGTTGTGCTACCCTGATATGATCTGCTCTTCCATGCATCATGCATGGTGTGATGTATGGCTTTCGCTTTTGATTCTTGAGATAGCTTTCCTCATGGTTCTGTGATCTTTTTGGTATTCTTTAATTTCTTGCGGCAACTTTTATTGTTAGATTAACGTGAGAAATGAACTAGCACAAGTGGTTCTGATGAACTCCCTCACCTGCGTAATTTCAGAGAGGTCTGACATGTGTGCTCAATGATATTGGTTTGTAGGAAATGAAGTGGATGTCAATTCCTATTGATTGGGATAGCTTTGTGAGGAGGACAACGGATGGAGAAGAATTGTTAGATGGACTGCTGGACGCATCTTCGTTTCTTGTGCCACCTGATTCCATTTACCCTTGGTGAACATTCAATTCATTATCTCACCGAGTTGCATTCTGTTACCTCTATGGGATGAATGATGACCACGTTCTTGTTGTGCTATTGTAATAAGGGTTTGTGCTCGGCAGGAGTTTGCACTGTCATAGATGGTTGCTTGCCCCTTCCTCCCAGCTTTTCCAGCCTCCGAACTATCTTGTTCATTTATTTTTTGGTGTGCTTACTCTGTATTGAACTGAACATTCCTTGTTTGAACATTCAACTTGCTGAAATCACAATTTATTCGAGATGTATTCTAATTTTCTCAGTTCTACTGTAACTTTGTGATCAAATGCTGTTTCACTCATTTCATTGGAGGTTGTAGCACCTGCCCTGCATTACAAGGGCCTCATCGCAATAGGTGTCAGGATAACATAGCTGAGTTACTTGATGCAATTTTGGCTTAGAGGAACACCAAGTGAGATCTCTCCTCGAAATAACCGTCCGATAGCACCCCAGCAGTCGCTATGATGATTCGAACACGGCCGGGTGGGCGGACTGATGCATGCAGCTGCTTCACTACCGCCGATCTGCTCAGTGCCCATGGACAGTGGCGGAGCTTCGAAGAAAATGTTGGGCGGGCCAAACTAAAAAGAACACAATGCTTTCTTAAAATTCTGCACTATAGGCAGTAGTATATGATATTACATGGGTACCTACTAATACCTATGATGCAATTTTTAAAATGCAATGAACAATTGAGTGAATAAAATCAGGCAATAAAATCGCTAAGTTACCACGTAACACATGTGGTAAGCAATCCAAACTGTTTGTAAACAAATTTGAAAATCTTCAAGCTGGAATTTGGGAAAACAAAATAGATTACATGTGATGTCTTGCACGCTGCCTCCTGCCTTGCTGCTGGAGGGCTGGACCTCGTGGTACTGAATTAGTATATGTTGATCTTTTTCTTGAATTATTTGTAATATAATTATTTTAACCTGCAGGAACATTTATTTTACCTTCTTTACATATTTTTGTAAATGTCACAAACATATTTTTGGAAACATGTGAATTTGATCTAAAATGTTATGTACAATTTTGAATGTTATGAAACATTATTTTTTATAATAGACAATCATTTTTTTAAAATTTCACGTACATTTTCTGAAACATGGGAACAGTTTTAAATGCAAATACTTTTTTAAAATTATAAAAGTTGCGCAAATTTTATTATTTGCACTATATTAACATTTTTATGTACACGCGGTGAATGTTTTTTTTAAATTTAAGTAAAACTGGCACACATGCCGTGCATTGCAACGGGATAATAAAATTACATGCCTCTAGCTCAATATAAGAATGGATCAAGATCCCCACATGACCGTATTCTCTAGTTCAGCATGTCACCCTTTAATTAGAGCCAAACCAGTAGATTCTGTTGTATTGGCATATGCCCACAATTTCTTTGAATTACAATTAACCTGCATATTCTTTTTTTATTGGCATATGGAAGCTATCATCGTTAATAATTTATGGCACCCCTTATTCTGAACAAGCCGACTTAGCTCGATGTGCCAGATGCGGAGCAGGCCCAGGATGGGAGTGATCGAACTCACGACCTTAAAAACCCGACCACATGTTCCTAGCCACTCAAACAAACACGTCCTGCTATGGTCAGCGTGAACATTAAAGAATATAATGCAACGTCCGCTTCAAAACATTTTTATTTATTTTTTAATCTTTTCAGACATTGATTACTATCAACTGCCAAATATACTTGGCAACATGAACAATTTTCCAAATTACGAACATTTTTCTGAAAATTCCGTACATTTTAAAAATCATGAACAAAATTTTGAACCGAACATTTGTTGAAATTCACAAAAATTTCTTAAAAGCATGAAGATTTTATAAAGTATGATATTTTTAATTTGTTTACAATTTTGGAAAATGGGAACATATTTTGAACATATAACAGAAATTTAGAAAATATGTCTTTTAATGCAAAAAAACATTTTCAACTTTCTCAACATATCACTAAAAGAAGAATATTTTCCCAATTTTTTGAAAAAATTAAATCTTCAATAAATTCATAAAAACACAAATAGTTTTTCAGAAAATTGGAATAATTTTTAAAATTCGGAATGACAAAAACATAAAATTTTTATAAAAATTTATAATGACCACAATTTTGGAATTCATAACATGAATTACCGAATATAATTGGCAACGTGAAAAATCTTCCAAATTACGAACATTTTTTTTGAAAATTCCATTTTAAAGCAAACATAGAACAAAAAATTTGAACGGAAAATTTCCGGAAATTCACATAAAAATTCACATAAATTTCTTAAAACACGAACCTTTACAAACAAATTGGAACAGAGCACAAACAGAAATGGGCTGCCGAGTCTTGGGCGCCCCGTAACTGAATAATTTGTCGCACTGTGCGGGAAATGTGGTTTTTTATTGCTACGTGGGCAGGGAAAACTGGGCTGACTTTACTGGGCCATAGCTCGCGCGCCCCACGCACGTAATTCTGCAGAAATCATTTTTCTTTACTAACAGACGATGAAAAAAGTTTAGTACCACCTCGGATAGGAAAAAAAATCTTTTAATGGTGGACGGATGAAAAAATTAGAGAAACGCACCTTGCTTTATTAGTAGGTATAGATATAGATATAGATTATGCCAATTAATAAATGTAAGAAAAAGTTATAAAAATAGTAGAATGTGCTTTAGAGGCCCAAAGAGCATCCCGCAATGGGGAGGCCCATTTAAGGGAGCACCTGACTTTGTTCTTTGTCAGCTTGGTACTTTATGTGTATGCTTCGATATTGGTTGTGTGCATTCTAGTCATTCAAAGACTAGATGTATATTGATCATGTTTTGTATCCCCTTTAATACTTCACTATAAGTTAACAAAGAACACCCTTTATCAAAAAAAAGTTAGCTAGTTGGTGTGCACAATTCAATATGATGTCATAGTTAGGAGGCCTCGAGTTTATGCCTTGATAGTCACAAACTGACAACCGTTCACTCGCCCGCGGATGCTAAGCCCACTATTAATGCGCCAATGTTGGCTAGTTTGTCAGACTCAATCTACTCTAGTTGTGAATATCGGTACTGGTCGGTTCGATACAGGTGCTTTCTTTTATCTGTAAACCATGGTCAGTGCTGGCCGGTTCAATACAAGCGCTTCCATTTATCTGTAGACCATGGTCAATACTGGCGGGTTTAATACAAGTGCTTCCTTTTTTCTATGACTTTTAGCGCTTGTTCCACTAGTAGCCAGTGATCTAGAAAATAGGGAGGGGGAGATGGTACACTTATGCATTGATTCCTACGGAATTATGTTACGGATTGAGCTGTCAAATCTTATTTGGAAATCCGAAGAGGGTGGGACTTATGCAATGAAAATCAGGGGGAGTGGTTACTGCAGCCTGCAGGGAGGACTCCCGGAGGGGTCCGTATGTGAGGGGGGGAGGCACTTAGAGCATTATTAATAGTACAGCCAACTGTTGGCTATATGTTGTTGGCATGTTATATATATAGATATCACTTATAGTTACTCATACAATAAGTCTATCTATAAGGTTGGCTATAAGAGTACTATTTTTTCACCTTCTCTTTATCTTTTTATTAGTATTTATTGCACCTACCTAAGAATACGCATGTAGCTAGGCTTTTGCATGAGGGCTCATTTCTCACAATTTTTCATGTCTCTCTTCTCCACATATGCAAAATTGCTATATAAGCTCGATGTTAGAAAGGGAAACTTATCCCGTCGCCAGGATTGGAGGGCCCAACTGCCCATCAACAACGAAACTTATCATGGTGCCATCCCTTAATGCCCAACGATGGAGATGGCCTGAAAGCATGAGAAAGCAGACATATTTTTGTTTCAACATTTGTGTAGTGATCTAGATACCCCCCCCCCCTTATATCAGCAAGATCATCTTGCATACTAGTAGATCAATCCGTCGATTGTGTATGGAAGGAGCAAAATCCTTCGGCTATCCGTGAGCTAGCTAGGTTCGGCCAACCAAACGCATCAGCCAGCGGCTGATGAATCGAAAACAGAGCAATTCCAAGATGCATATCAGGATGTAATGTTCCATCCCCTGTATAAGGATTAGCTAGCAGTTTCTCTATCATACCCGAAGGAATTTCATAACAAATATTTTTAGTAGGTTCAGTAGGTTGAGGGGCAACTCTTTGCTCTTCCAGTCAGGGTGAAGATACCCCGAACAAACCCCTCAAAGGATTATTTTCCATAGCAACAAGTGACAGTAAATTTCTGCATACTATATAAATATTTCCTTACCAAAGGCGCTTCACTCCCCGGCAACAGCGCCAGAAAAGAGTCTTGATGACCCACAAGTATAGAGGATCTATCGTAGTCCTTTCGGTAAGTAAGAGTGTCAAACCCAATGAGGAGTAGCAGGAAATGACAAGCGATTTTCAGCAAGGCATTCTCTGCAAGCACTGAAATTATCGGTAATAGATAGTTTTGTGATAAGATAATTCCTAACGGGTAACAAGTAACAAGTGTAACAAAGGTCCAGCAAGGTGGCCCAATCCTTTTTGTAGCAAAGGACAAACCTGGACGAACTCTTATATAAAGCAAAGCGCTCTCGAGGAAACATGGAAATTATTGTCAAGCTAGTTTTCATCATGCTCACATGATTCGCGTTCGTTACTTTGATAATTTGATATGTGGGTGGACCGGTTCTTGGGTGATGTCCTTACTTGGACAAGCCTCCCACTTATGATTAACCCCTCTCGCAAGCATCCACAACTACGAAAGATGAATTAAGATAAATCTAACCATAGCATGAAACATATGGATCCAAATCACCCCTTACGACGCAACGCATAAACTAGGGTTTAAGCTTCTGTTACTCTAGCAATCCATCATCTACTTATTACTTCCCAATGCCTTTCCCTAGGCCCAAACAATGGTGAAGTATCATGTAGTCGACGTTCACATAACACCACTAGATGAAATACAACATACATCTCATCAAAATATCGAACGAATACCAAATTCACATGATTACTTATAAAAAGACTTCTCCCATGTCCTCAGGGACAAATGTAACTACTCACATAGCATATTCATGTTCAAAACCAGAGAAGCAATAATTATCATTAAGGATCTGAACAAATGATCTTTCACCGAATAAACCAACTAGCATCAACTACAAGGAGTAATCAACACTACTAGCAACCCCCATGTACCAATCTGAGGTTTTGAGACAAAGATTGGATACAAGAGATGAACTAGGGTTTGGAGAGGAGATGATGCTGGTGAAGATGTTGATGAAGATTGACCCCCTCTCGACAAGAGGATCGTTGGTGATGATGATGGCTTCGATTTCCCCCTCCGGGAGGGAAGTTTCCCCGGTAGAACAGCTCCACCAGAGCCCTAGATTGGTTTTGCCCAAGTTCCGCCTCGAGACGGCGGCGCTTCGTCCCAAAATCTCTCTCTTGATTTTTTCTAGGTCAAAACACATCATATAGCGGAAGATGGGCACTGGAGGCCTGCCAGGGGGTCCCCAAGCCAGGGGGCGCGTCCAGGGGGTAGGGTGCGCCCCCCATCCTTGTGGCTACCTGGTGGGTCCCCTCTGGTACTTTCTTTGCCCAATATTTTTATATATTCCAAAACAATTCTCCGTAAGTTTATAGGACTTTTGGAGTTGTGCATAATAGGTCTCTCAGATTTGCTCCTTTTCCAGTCCAGAATTCCAGCTGCCGCCTTTCTCCCTCTTCATGTAAACCTTGTAAAATAAGAGAGAAAAGGCAGAAGTATTATTCCAAAATATGTAATAACAGCCCATAATGCAATAAATATCAATATAAAAGCATGATGCAAAATGGATGTATCACTTCCCAAAAACTTCCTTACCTTCTTCCAAATACATGGATACAACCATGGTACAATCAGTGTTCAAATGGAAATGTGTTGTGGTTTTCATGTCTCAAATGAGCTAGTACGGATGTTGGTACAATTGCTAAAGGCACTACACAATGCTTAGTGTTTTGGCCTCCATTTCTTCACCAGACTCCATTTGACGATGTGATCTTGAGGTCGCAGGCGACCCCCCCCCCCACCCCGAGGACTGGATCATCAATTTGGGGATAGTGTGACATTCATTCATCAAACACTACAATGCTCTTGTGTCTCGTGCTTGTAACTTCTCTGGGCTAATCTCAACTTGGCTCTATTCATCATGCTAAGTCCATAAGAGTTAAAAACACATACACGTAAAATATGTACAAAAGAAACTAATAAATCTATCAAAAATAAGGATTATGCAATGCTCAGACAAAAAGCATGTAAACCAGTAATTATGCATGATATGGGGAGTTTTAGTGCGAGGATGGGCAACAAATGAGTAGTAAAATAAGGTGTGTTTTAATACATAAGGCAGTGGTGGAACCGACAGTCCGTATATCTCCTTCCATGGGCTTTCTCAAGCCATTGGTGCTTCATTTGTCCATGGAGGTATGCTGGAGGTGTTAATCCCCTAGGTCGTAAGCACCTCAAAGTTTTAGTGACGTAATGGGAGAGTCAAGATACAATAAGGAGGCAAATCATTTGCATATATGAATTTATCCTATGACGTGGCGATCCTATGATGTCAGGAGGCATTGTTGCAAAAAATACATAGGGAGGGACGGCGAGTGACTTATTACTACAAACATACTCTCGAAATTTTTCCTTTCATATACCTAAACATAAACTAGAAAAACACTATAAAGACATTTATAAGAATATACGCTTTAGACATCTTACAATGATATTTAAGAATACACACAAAAACAGATATACACTATGGTCATGTGGGCATGATAAAATTAATCCATGAAAATATGCATTTTTGCATTTTTTTAATCATAGTTATGGGATTGGATTTAAATAAATTTCTGAGTTGAAATGTATCAGAAAAAATCTAACGTATCTTGTCTTGCAAACAATATTCCAAAATTTCTATACTTGCACATTTTCAATTATAAACATTAAAATTGTTGCATAAGAACAATCATTGATCATTAACACCGCTACCATCTAACTATTTATAAGACGTTATCAAGAATATGTAAGCTATGATTTTTTTTGCGGGTTATGTAAGCTATGATTGTGACATCATAAACATGAGTTATTACAAAGCATAAAAGTTAAGTATAAAATATAATTTTATTCCTTTTTCAAAATTATGACATTAGATGTTGGAAAAGATTATTTTTTTAGAAGACATGAAAAGGGTATTGGAATGATACTTTGTCAATGCCCGATAGATGGTGTATGAAATTCACGATGGAATAATGATTTTAGATAGATTGTTTCACGAACATACCTGTGAGTCTTGTCATTCACCCTGCGGGTGGGACTGTAGGTGGGCATCCCACCACAAACCCACTTAGTCTCGTTGCTGCTTGGTGGGAAGTAAGGAACAACCCACTAAAAGTTTGATGAGATAAGTGGGCTTAAGTGGGATCCAGAATCACATACAAGTATACAACATAAGAATTAACACAAAAGCTCCAGGATACATGCTACATGATACAGGCTGTTGTTTCTTCACTACAGGATACATGTAACCACATCATAGGAGTATTTGCTTCAAAAATGAACATTACAAATGCCAGAAAATTTTGATGAATTTTTTGCTCTGAACATGTGTGACATACTGACATGAACCATTTCTTCTTGTTATGAATCCTCTGGTCACGTTGATGCTAGGGCTATTCCAAAGGACGATAGAAAATGACAAGACATGCAACATAAAAAGCAAATCAAACTTATAAAAGAAAGAAAATCAACAACCAAAACTACTAGAAGATGATAATTGCGAAATACAGACCTAGGCGAATCATTTTTGTAGATTTGAAAGCATTGTGAGCTCGTGGAAGAGTTTCTGGCTTAGGTTCAAACAGTCACCAATTTTCAGTGTTGTTGAATAAGATAAACTCCAACTACATATTAGAAAAAACTGAAACAAAGAATCCTTATTTGTAATTTGAAATGTGGATTCAAATACATAGCCAGAGAAAGATTGTAAACTTGAAGAAGTTAATACTAAGAAAAATGTAGCTCAGGTTATGATTAAGAGAGCTATTTTCTTATCAACAAAAACTAATAGTATATTATATCACACTACTGGGAAAGGTCTTATAGGTGAACTCAAATTATTGACGGGCACAACGAGGAACCCGTCACTTCAAATTTTGAAATGCAGCAGTGGCGGGTGCAAAAACGCACCCGCCAGTGTTGAGAGACTAGCAGTGGCGGGTAAGTAGGAACGACCGCCACTACTAGACTCCCCAAAATTTTGCTTGCTTGTTCAAACTGGGCATTGGTGGAGGAAGCTGTGCACCCGCCACTGCTACTGTGGGTCACAGTGGTGGGCACAGAAAGTGCCCGCCATAGGTATTGTGGGGTGACCCTCTCAAATTTCCTATTTTTTATATCCCGATGTTAGCAGTGACGGGCAATAAAGATACCTGCCATAGATAAAATGTAGTCACCTGTGCAAAAAAACTATGAATCCAGAAGTTAGGAGTGGCGGGCATTCCATAGTGCCCGCCACACTCCTTTATTGGCTTTTTTAGCGGCCGGAAATTCAGTTGATGCCACAAAAATAGCAAACCAACTCCAAAAGTTGTAAATTTTTTAACACGGGGCTTCCAATGACGTATATAACTTATGGAAAAAAGATTCAATTTCAAAATGTTTTTCAAAGTTTAGTTCTATGTGTTGGAAATATGCCCTAGAGGCAATAATAAATTAGTTATTATTATATTTCCTTGTTCATGATAATCGTTTATTATCCATGCTAGAATTGTATTGATAGGAAACTCAGATACATGTGTGGATACATAGACAACACCATGTCCCTAGTAAGCCTCTAGTTGACTAGCTCGTTGATCAATAGATGGTTACGGTTTCCTGACCATGGACATTGGATGTCGTTGATAACGGGATCACATCATTAAGAGAATGATGTGATGGACAAGACCCAATCCTAAGCCTAGCACAAGATCATGTAGTTCGTATGCTAAAGCTTTTCTAATGTCAAGTATCATTTCCTTAGACCATGAGATTGTGCAACTCCCGGATATCGTAGGAATACTTTGGGTGTGCCAAACGTCACAACGTAACTGGGTGGCTATAAAGGTACACTACAAGTATCTCCGAAAGTGTCTGTTGGGTTGGCACGAATCGAGACTGGGATTTGTCACTCCGTCTGACGGAGAGGTATCTCTGGGCCCACTCAGTAGGACATCATCATAATGTGCACAATGTGATCAAGGAGTTGATCACGGGATGATGTGTTACGGAACGAGTAAAGAGACTTGCCAGTAACGAGATTGAACAAGGTATCGGGATACCGACGATCGAATCTCGGGCAAGTATCGTACTGCTAGACAAAGGGAATTGTATACGGGATTGATTAAGTCCTTGACATCGTGGTTCATCCGATGAGATCATTGTGGAGCATGTGGGAGCCAACATGGGTATCCAGATCCCGCTGTTGGTTATTGACCGGAGAGTCATCTCGGTCATGTCTGCATGTCTCGCGAACCCGTAGGGTTTACACACTTAAGGTTCGGTGACGCTAGGGTTATAGAGATATTAGTATGCGGTAACCCGAATGTTGTTCGGAGTCCCGGATGAGATCCCGGACGTCACGAGGAGTTCCGGAATGGTCCGGAGGTAAAGAATTATATATAGGAAGTGCTATTTCGGCCATCGGGACAAGTTTCGGGGTCACCGGTATTGTACCGGGACCACCGGAAGGGTCCCGGGGGTCCACCAGGTGGGGCCACCTGCCCCGGGGGGGCACATGGGCTGTAGGGGTGTGCGCTTTGGCCTACATGGGCCAAGGGCACCAGCCCCAAGAGGCCCATGCGCCAAGAGATAAGGAAAGGAAGAGTCCTAAAGGGGGAAGGCACCTCCTAGGTGCCTTGGGGAGGAGGGACTCCTCCCTAGCCGCACCCTTCCTTGGAGGAAGGGCCAAGGCTGCGCCCCCCCTCTCCCTTGGCCCTATATATAGTGGGGGGAAGGGAGGGCAGCCCCAATCTAAGCCCTGGCGCCTCCCTCTCCCTCTCGTGACACATCTCCCTCCTCCCGCAGTGCTTGGCGAAGCCCTGTTGGAATCCCGCTACTTCCACCATCACGCCATCGTGCTGCTGGATCTCCATCAACCTCTCCTTCCCCCTTGCTGGATCAAGGAGGAGACGTCGCTGCTCCGTACGTGTGTTGAACGCGGAGGTGCCGTCCATTCGGCACTAGGATCTTCGGTGATTTGGATCACGACGAGTACGACTCCACACTAGTAGAAAACCGGGCAATAGCACCGGTTCGTAAGGCCCTTTAGTGCCGGTTTAGGAACCGGCACTATTATTTCGGCACTAAAGCCCCCCCCCTTTAGTACCGGTTCAGCACGAACCGGTGCTAAAGGGGTACCACGTGGCACGAGCCAGCTCCGGGGGCCGGGAGCCCTTTAGTACCGGTTGGTAAAACCAACCGGTACTAAATGGTTATGGGTTTTTGTTTTATTTTGTATTTTTCAAATAAATTTGTGTTATCAATTTAAATTAGGATTGTTTTACGTTATAATGAGTTGTAGTCGTCATCATCATCATCATCATTGCATATTAATAAATAAATAAACTCTAGCTAGCTAAAAATCATCGTGGTCGTCTAATTACCACTATTTAATCATCATAGTCATTACCGCTAGCTATGTAATCATCATCAACGTTGGCTAGCTTAAAAAGGAAACATTCACTTTCTAACAGAAGCAAAGAGATATCATCAAGTTCAACATAATCATCACCAATATCGAAGTTCAGGACACGGATCCATGAGACAAGTACTAATTAAGAGCATGAAGTAGTAGCTACTGATCCTGCTACTCCCTCTCAGGTAGAATAGCATAGAACATGTATAGCTCTCCTGATTCATCATACTGGAGCATGCAGATGAATCTGTCTCCTAATCTTGGGTTGCGCTTCTCCTTACTGCCCCCTAGTACTTCTCTGCGATCGTTAATAATTTTGCTCCAATCTTTCACTATTACTGCCCCTAAATTTTCTTACTAAAAATAAACTAGTTATATTAATTATTCAACTAGTTCTAATCTCACATACCTAAATTTTCTTACTAAAAATAAACTAGTTATATTAATTATTCAACTAGTTCTAATCTCATATACCTAAATTTTCTTACTAAAAATAAACTAGTTATATTAATTATTCAACTAGTTCTAATCTCATATACCTAAATTTTCTTACTAAGAATAAACTAGTTATATTAATTATTCAACTAGTTCTAATCTCATATACCTAAATTTTCTTATTAAAAATAAACTAGTTATATTAATTATTCAACTAGTTCTAATCTCATATACCTTAATTTTCTTATTAAAAATAAACTAGTTATATTAATTATTCAACTAGTTCTAATCTCTAGTTCGACAATTTTTCTATCTAACTAGCTAATTCATCTAACATTCGACATTAATCTAACATTCGATCATCTAATTAACTTTTCTAAAAAACAGAAAATAAGTAAAAAAAATTGTGTGTGTGTATGTGTGTGTATGCATGTGTGTGTATATATACGTATATGTGTGTACGTATGTGTGTATGCGTGTGTGTGCATGTGTGGTATATGTGTGTGTGTGTGCGGCCCCATATGCCGTCGCCCCGTACGTACGGGGCGGGGGCGCCGGCATACGGGGCGGGGCGCCGCCGGTGTGTGTGTGTATGTGTGTGTATGTGTGTGCGGGAGCGAGAGAGAGACGTACGGCCGCGGCGATGACGACGGACGGCGGCGGCGTTCGGGGCGGCAGTGCGCGAGACGACAACGACGACGGGCGGCGGCGGGGACAGAGACGATGACGACGGACGGCGACGACGGGATCGAGTGGCGCGCGCGGCGGAGGTTGGAGACGAAGTGGCGAGTTGAAACTGAAATTTTCGTAAGTGCTGTATATATAGGATTGGCCTCTAGTACCGGTTCGTGGCTCCAACCGGTACTAAAGGCCTATTTTCCCCAGGCGAAGCGGCGAGAAACGACCCCTTTAGTACCGGTTCGTGCCACGAATCGGTACTAAAGGCCCCCCCTTTAGTACCGGTTGGAGCCACGAACCGGTACTAAAGGGGGGTGCGCTGCTAGGCGAGGGGCGCAGAAGTTTAGTCCCACCTCGCTAGCCGAAGGGCGCACACACCTGCTTATAAGCCCCGCCGCCACTGCTGTCTCGAGCTCCTCTCTAAAGCAGGCCTTCTGGGCCTACCTCTGCTACTCTGCCCTGTGGGGCCTATTGGGCTTGCGGGCCTGCATCCTGGCCCAACAACAGGTTGGGTTTCTAGTCGTATGCAGGCCGCTGTGGCCCAGTATGTGGGCTTTTTTCATTTAGTTTTTTCTTTTCTGCTTTATTTATTTTGTTTTATTTATTTTTAGTTGTTTTTTGTTGTATTTAGAGTTTGCGCTGCCACCCCAAAATTTAGTCCCACCTCGCCCGGCGAAGGGCAGCCGCACTGGTTTATAAACCAAGCCGCGGCTACCTCTTCGAACTCCTATATATAGCAGGCTTCTAGGCCTAATTAATTAGGGCGCGCTGCCCTGTGAGTCTGCTGGCCCTTCTGGGCCTGCATTTGCACACCCTAGGTCTGGTAGACCCACAGGGCAGTGCGCCAACAAATTTGCTATATAGTTTTTTCTTTTCTGCATTACTTATTTTTATTTATTTATTTTTGAGTAGTTTTTATATAGTTTTTTTTCTGCATTATTTATTTTCTTCTATTTATTTTTGAGTAATTTTTTTGTATAGTTCTTTTATTTTCTGCATTAATTATTTTTGCATAGTCCGAAACCCTGATACTCGGAAAGAGTTTGTTCAGTTTGTACACGAAGTGCGTCCAGTTTTTGCCGTGACCCTCTCTACTCTTTCGCGCATGTTTGCGGGTGATACGATGATACCATGCCAAGTTTCAACATTTTCAGGATTCATTTTGTAGTGATTTTCAATTTCACGGTCATTTAGCTCTCTAAACAATTAGGTAAATGACCGAAAAACAACAAATGATGTCAGAACATGTTGAAAATTGATGACGTCGCTTTAAATGCTGCATACTGAACACAAAAGAAGTCCGGAGTTCAAATAAGTTTAAAAAACATTGAAGTGGCCATGTAACAGATGAGTTCTCGTCCGAAACCCTGATACTCGGAAAGAGTAGGTCCAGTTTGTACACGAAGTGCGTCCAGTTTTTGCCGTGACCCTCTCTACTCTTTCGCGCATGCTATGCGGGAGATATGATGATACCATGCCAAGTTTCAACATTTTCAGGATTCATTTTGGAGTGATTTTCAATTTCACGGTCATTTAGCTCTCTAAACAATTAGGTAAATGACCAAAAAACAACAAATGATGTCAGAACATGTTGGATATTGATGACGTCGCTTTAAATGCTGCATACTGAACACAAAAGAAGTCCGGAGTTCAAATAAGTTTAAAACACATTGAAGTGGCCATGTAACAGAGGTGCAATGCTGGTTAATTTGCTTCAAGCCATTCGGAATAGTGTAGACTGCACTGCACATAGCTCAGTGCAATCTATGCTATTCCGCAAGGCTTGAAGCTAATCAACATGTAGAAGATCATCTTGAGCTTGTGTCCCCTTGAAGGAAGTAGGATACTTCTCTTGTTGAGGAACAAACTTTGTCTTGGGGTATTGATCTTCTTCCCACTCAACTCCATTGGCATTGAACTTTCGTTCAAAACCAACACCTTGATTCTTCCCTTCAATAAGCTATTTTCTTGCTCAAGTGTAACTTGGCTAAGAGAATCATTAGTGGAATCAAGAGAACTACTAGAAGCAACAATGTTAGATCTTATGTCACAAAAAAGAAGTTGTATCAAACCTTTTATGTCGGATCTAGAACAAACCAATCGGTATCGCCATCATACAGCCCTACCGTGGCTCGTGATGCATATATATGCATTTCAAATGCACGGTTGGGCGTATGATGGCGAATCTGAATGATTTATATTCAGTCGATGAACTGGTAGAAGTATGCAGTCGATGAACTGGTAGATGTATGTACTCGATGAACTGAAAGACTTATGCAGGGAAGGCGAGAGATGGGCTATATATAGGGTTGTCTGGCTCACAAAGTGATTGCGGTAGTTTCGATCCAACGACTCACATGAGCTAGGAAGAAACACACCCTTGATCCAACGACTCGCAAGAGCTAGAAAGAAACACACGATCCGTGTGATTCTTCCTGATTGGTGGGATGCACATTAGTATCGGTTCGTGCCACGAACCGGTGCTAAAGATTGGCAACGAACCAGTACTAATGGTAGCAGCCCGCCTAGCCGTTGGAATCGGCACTAATGGTCACATTCGTGCCGGCTCAAATTCAAACCGGCACTATAATGTGCTTCACATTTGACCGTTTTTCTACTAGTCAATAGAGTTTGCCAAACTTGAGTTTCCCAAGTCACTTACACAAAAAGCTATGATTCATGGTTGTCAAATCCATAATTTCCAAACCACAACAACCTTGAGGCATAACAAGCTTTAAATGTTGCATACTGAACACAAAAGAAGTCCGGAGTTTAAATAAGTTATTAAAAATAAAAAAGAGGTGCAATGTTGGTTAATTTGCTTCAAACCATTCGGAATAGTGTAGATTGCACTAAGCCACTGCACATAGCTTAGTGCAATCTATGCTATTCCGCAAGGCTTGAAGCAGATCAACATGTAGGTGAGCATTGCAACTCTTCGTCATTGTCTGTGCACTCACGGCTTATAAACCGCTCATACTGCCTCTCTCTTGGCGAGGTGGGACTAAAAACAGCTTGCCGTAACCGGCACCGCTCATTAGTACCGGTTCGTGGTACGAACCGGCACTAAATGGTGATGGTGGGGCCATAGCCTGACCGCAGGATGACACAGCATTTTTAGTACCGGTTCATGCCACGAACCGGTACTAAAGGTTCGCCACGAACCGGTACTATTGATCGTCGCCACGAACCGGCACTAATGTGCACATTAGTGCCGGCTCAAATACAAACCGGCACTAATGTGCTTCACGTTTGACCCTTTTTCTACTAGTGTGAGTAACCTAAATGATTGTGAAAAAATTAAAAAAAATGGTGTGCCTAGGGCTCGAACCCAGGACCTATTGTTACAATCGTTGAGAACAATGCCAGTAGAGTAATAGTAGTGATTTGTTAGGTTGTAGATAATCCAGGTTTTTATCTGAACATTGCTGCTTTCAGTTAGTACTACTGCTGTGAACATTGTTGTTTTTATCTGAAATTCAGGTTTAAAAAATATCTTCAAAAATAGGTGCTGGGTTAACAAAATCATGATATATTTTGGAGTGAATACTGCTGCTGTGAACTAAAAATAATTTTCCCAAAAAAATGTTTGTCCTGGGGATCGAGCCCAGGACCCTGTGTGTGATAGGCTGAGCTCCATGCCAACGCGCTAGTAATAGTGATCTGCTAGATACTAATTGCCACGTTTATTATAGTGAGATAAACTGTACATGCTGGTCAGAGCGGTGCCGTTCGCTCTTCCATCTCTATTAAGAGGCCACCACCCACCACCCACCGCCCCCACTCACCACTACCGTTTCACGACGCCTCGGGCTCTACGCGCCCCACCTCCCACTCCACCTAAGAAGAAAACCCTCGCCGGCCATCTCGACGCCGCCGCTGACGCCATGGACAGCCACCCTGCATGGCAGAGGATGGTCGACGAGCTGGCAGGAGACGACCAGGTCGCGCGCGGAGCTCCAGGAGATAGGCCGGTGGTTCCTCAACATCGACATGCTTAGGAACCACGCGCGGGGCCTCATCGAGCAGATGACCGACGACGAGAAGAGGCGCGCTCTCGTGGACGGCCCAGGTACGCATCCGGCCAACATCTTCCGCTTCGCAATGGCGGAGACGCGCTCCGACAATCCGAGGCAGCGCTGGCGTTGGTGGATGTATAGGTCCGCCACCATGCAGCAGCCGCAGTCGGATCCGACGCGCATGTGGTCGAGGATGCAGCGCGTCCACGATGTGGTTCTGGCCCTGCCTGCGCCGGTGCCCCTCGTGCACGTCGACGACAACGACGTCTCTCTGTCGTCCGACTCGGAGTACTGCAAGGTGGACTCCGACAACGACTCGGGCTACAGAGGGGATTCTGACTCCTCTGCGTCGTATGCCTCGTCTGGCGATGAGGAGGTGTCCGTCGTTGTCCTGTAGGACGACGAGGAAGAGGAGGAAGAGGACGAGATCCAGATGATGGCGCCAGTCCACAACGCCAATGAGGGCGACAGAGACCTCCCAATTGACGTGGAGGTGCTCCCAGATGTGACAGACATCGTCAAGCAGGAGGTGATGGATGAGGCAGAAGAGGAGAAGGTGGCAACGGCACCACAGAAGCTGGAGAAGACGAAGAAAAGGCCATTTGCAGGGGAGGTGCGCCGCTCGGAGCGCCTGAAGCACCTGAACAACTGAACTGAAGATGATGGACAAGAAGATGATGCAGTAGTTAGGTATGCTGACTAGCAAGAAAATTCAGCATATAAGTTAGTGATATTTTGGTTAGTTTATGTTAGGTGTGCTCTATATATGCAGAGCACATAAGTTAATTGTAATGTTGCACTTCTGCTATATTGTTTGAACAATCCTGCAATGTTTAGGACATCTGCATGCTATCTATATAGTAAATCTGCTTTGCTATGCCTATCTTGTTATCATGCTTTGATTTGCTGGTGCTGCTGCTGTTACAAATGCTCTGTTATAATGTGGTCTGTAGCTACAACTTTGCAAAGAAAGAATGCAACAGTTATGTAGGGCATTCTGTTGTTGCTTTGCAATGTTGTTGTTGCTGCTGCTGCTGCTTTGCAATGTTGCTGCTGCTTTGCAATGTTGCTTTGCAATGCAACAGTTAACTGAAGATATAGATAACTGAATTTGTAGTTAACTAATGATTTCTCATTAAAATTCAGTTAAGTTGTGATCTTCAGATAACTCAATTTGTAGTTAACTAAAGATTTCTCAGTAAAATTCAGTTAACTAAATTCTTCAGATAACTGAATTTGTGGTTAACTGAAGATTTATCATTTAAATCCAGTTAACTGAATCTTTAGATAATTCAATTTGTGTTTAACTGAAGATTTCTCATTTAAATCCAGTTAACTGAATCTTCAGATAACTCAATTTGTGTTTAACTGAAGATATATCATGTACATCCAGTTAACTGAATCTTCAGAAAACTCAATTTGTGTTTAACTAAAGATATATCATTTACATTCAGTTAACTGAATCTTCAGATAAGTGAACTTCAGTTAACTACAAACTAAGTTAATTGACACTGTAAAAATTGCACTTATCTGGAGACATTCAGATAACTAGTAACAATAAAAGCAGTCATACAGATTTAGTTAACTAAAAGCATTCATACAAATTAAGTGCATTACATAATACTGGCATTAAACCAACAAATTCAATACAACTAATTAATAGATCTTCTTGAATGAATTACTCAAATTCATCTAAGATCTCCTTCACCCTCCTTATCTTGCTCTTGGTCTCCTCCTTGTGCCTGAATAGATCACCAATCATGTACTCTAGTTGCTTCTTCTCCTTCTTCAACTCATCCCTCTGTGACACCACTTTGTCCAACTCTTCCTTCATGCTGTCCATCTGTTTCTTCATCTCATCCCTCTCTTTCTCTGCCTTAGCCCTCACAACCTGATGAATGCTAGTGGTAGATTTATCAGACATCTTTTTCTTCTCAAGCTCTTCCTTTAGGTCAGAAAGAGCAAGTCTTGCATTGCCCAATTCAATAATTGCCTGCTCCTTGTCACCCACCATCTTAGCAAAATCTAGCTTAAAAAACCTCAGATCATTTTCCATCTTTTCCTTCTCTTTCAGAACCCTAAAATTTTCTTCAGCAAGAACTACACTTTCCCTGAGCCTTAGCTTGTTCTCATCATCATACATGCCCCAAACCCTAGCTAAACTCATCTTCAGAGTGGCAGGCCATTCAGGGTCAATCCACTCCACAAAGTTGCATTTAGGAATTTCCTACCAAATAAGAAAAGAATACAACTTTAGATAAAAAAAGATGTTAACTGAAAAGTTCAGTTAACATACTGCAGTTTTCTTCAGGCAACTGAATTTGGATATAGCTGCAATTATCTTCAGTCAAATGAAAAATTAAGTTAACTAACTACAGATTTCTTCTGTTAACTATATTGCTGCACTCTTATACAGATCAAAGTGACATGACACATTCCAATAACTATAAATCTACTAACCTTCCGTGCACAAGCAAGATACCTTCTACCACTGTCAACAGATTCAAAGGACACAAACTTCTCACAGACGCATTGGTGTTCACATCTAACTGAGAGATCTGGAGCAAGGCCACTCCACTCTGAGCAGAAGATAGTGGCAGCAGCAGGAGCCTACAACACATTCTTGTCAGCACAACATTGACCATTTCTTAGCAGTAGGATCCCTAACCCTAACTGGAGGTGGACGAACTAACCTCACTTGTCACAGAGTAGCCTTCCAACGACGAGCTGGATCCTTCACTCCAAGAAACCATGGCCGCGAGCTGCAAGGCGGTGTCGAGATGGACGGCGGCGGCGATCTGGAGCAGACGAGCTGAAGAAGAAGAAGCAGATAGGCGAGTGGATAGGAGAGAGCCGACAGGATAGGATATGCCAAAGGAATATACCCTTGAGCCGACAAATTAACTCAGGTGAAGTACTGCGGGTTGATAAGGCAAGAAGGCAGGGGGCTATGTGAAAAATGCAGCGCGCTGACCAGCCAGGCCACTTGGCATCCACTTGGCGAGCTGTGAGTGACTGTGGACTAAATTTGCACATCCATTGCAAGTTGAGCGATGAAATAATCAGCTTTTTCAAGTACAAGGACTAAAGCATCACCTGACATGCAAGTTCAGGACCTGGGATGCTATTACCTCCCCAACGAGGTGTAGAGGCAAAACAGAGAGGACCTTGCTATGCTTGGTGGGTCGTGGGGTCGTGGCTGTGAACAGAGGTATTCTGTGATGAGGAACTATCGACTTTCTGTCTGCTGTTCATCTGTGCGCCGTTGGCATCTGTACTATCAATGATCACGGCAATGAAATGTGGTGCGGAACTGGCGCAGAAGACCATGGCATCTGGCGGTTAGGCCACTGCCCGGACCAAAATAATGGTTGGCTCAACCATAGCTGCACAAAAGAGTGCGTGCCTGGGAGCTTGAACAAAGCCCCATGTCGTGACACGCGCAAAAGGACGGGTCCACTTAGGCAACCCCAACTCGGAACACTGCAATAGCACGACAGGCCAACCAACCTCCAAAGCCGCCTCCAAAAGGCTATTTTATGGCTTATATTCTTGTTTCCATTTGTTCATTCACATCTAATCATTTACACCATTCCCGTATATATTCTTATCCATGCTAATGGCCTTTGGAGATTATTTACAGAACAAACATCTGTTCGACGTGTTGTCTGTAGTATTGTTTTACTTCTTGGCTGCAGTGTCAGAGATATATAGTTTCCTTACCTTCTGGTCTGCAGTTGGTCTCTGCGTCAATTTAGTCATTTCACCTTCTTGGTCGTCCTTTCGGAATGATTCACTAAAGGAGTGTCTACTATATGTGCCATCAAAAGTAAGTCGGCAAAGAAAGTTATGGATAATGATCATCGTCAAGGCAAATGAGGGAGCAGTATGATCATAATCATTTGCAGACACTTGAAGAAAAAATCTTTCAAACAGTCCATTTAACTTCCAGCATGTAGTTTGTCTCTACATCAATTGACGCAGCGAGTCGTCTACTAAAATTAATAGAGCAACGAACTAGGGTCTGATCTTCAGTGAGGTAGTGACGTACCAGCCACCACGCGTCCAATGCAGATCCTCTTTAAAAAAATAAGTAATGCATGTATCGAGAGGAAAAGTTGTAATAATCACCTAACAAGTTCACGTATATAAGCTAGCCCGGTCCATGTCCACACCCACTCGTACCTCCATCAAGTCATTGCAGCCGAGAGCTGACTCATTTGGAGCTCCCTCCCTCCACGTCATAGAGAAGTTCCGAGACACTGCCCTCCACTGCAGGATTATGTATGCTCCTCTCTCTCTCTCTCTCTCTCTCTCTCTCTCTCT
>NC_057797.1:781918609-781970798 GCF_018294505.1 Triticum aestivum
ATTATTCAACTAGTTCTAATCTCTAGTTCGACAATTTTTCTATCTAGCTAGCTAATTCATCTAACATTCGACATTAATCTAAAATTCGATCATCTAATTAACTTTTCTAAAAAAACAGAAAATAAGTAAAAAAAATTGTGTGTGTGTATATATACGTATATGTGTGTACGTATGTGTGTATGTGTGTGTGTATGCGTGTGTGTGTGTGGTATATGTGTGTGTGTGTGCGGCCCCATATGCCGCCGCCCCGTACGTACGAGCGGGGGCGCCGGCGTACGGGGCGGGGGCGTCGGTGTGTGTGTATGTGTGTGTATGTGTGTGCGGGAGCGAGAGAGAGACGTACGGCCGCGGCGATGACGACGGACGGCGGCGGCGTTCGGGGCGGCAGCGCGAGACGACGATGATGACGGGCGGCGGCGGGGACAGCGACGATGACGACGGACGACGGTACGGGCGACGGGCGGCGACGACGGGATCAAGCGGCGCGCGCGGCGGAGGTTGGAGACGAAATGCGGCGTTGAAACTGAAATTTTCGTAAGTGCTATATATATAGGATTGGCCTTTAGTACCGGTTCGTGGCTCCAACCGGTACTAAAGGCCTATTTTCCCCAGGCCAAGCGGCGGGAAACGAAGGCTTTTAGTACCGGTTGGAGCCACCAACCGGTACTAAAGGGGGGCCTTTAGTACCCGGTTGGAGCCACCAACCGGTACTAAAGGGTGTGCGCTGCCAGGCGAGGGGCGCAGAAGTTTAGTCCCACCTTGCTAGCCGAAGGGCGCACACACCTGCTTATAAGCCCCGCCGCCGCTGCTGTCTCGAGCTCCTCTCTAAAGCAAGCCTTCTGGGCCTACCTCTACTACTCTGCCCTGTGGGGCCTATTGGGCTTGCGGGCCTGCATCCTGGCCCAACAACAGGTTGGGTTTCTAGTCGTATGCAGGCCGCTGTGGCCCAGTAGGTGGGCTTTTTTCATTTAGTTTTTTCTTTTCTGCTTTATTTATTTTGTTTTATTTATTTTTAGTTGTTTTTTTCTGTATTTTGAGTTTGCGCTGCCACCCCAAAATTTAGTCCCACCTCGCCCGGCGAAGGGCAGCCGCACTGGTTTATAAACCCAGCCGCGGCTACCTCTTCGAACTCCTCTATATAGCAGGCTTCTAGGCCTAATTAATTAGGACGCGCTGCCCTGTGAGTCTGTTGGCCCTTCTGGGCCTGCATTTGCACACCCTAGGTCTGGTAGACCCATAGGGCAGTGCGCCAACAAATTTTTTATATAGTTTTTTCTTTTCTGCATTAGTTATTTTCTTTTATTTATTTTTGAGTAGTTTTTTATATAGTTTTTTTCTTTTCTGCATTATTTATTTGCCGTGACCCTCTCTACTCTTTCGCGCATGCTATGCGGGTGATACGATGATACCATGCCAAGTTTCAACATTTTCAGGATTCATTTTGTAGTGATTTTCAATTTCACGGTCATTTAGCTCTCTAAACAATTAGGTAAATGACCGAAAAAATGATGCCAGAACATGTTGGAAATTGATGACGTCGCTTTAAATGCTGCATACTGAACACAAAAGAAGTCTGGAGTTCAAATAAGTTTAAAAAACATTGAAGTGGCCATGTAACAGATGAGTTCTCGTCCGAAACCCTGATACTCGGAAAGAGTTTGTCCAGTTTGTACACGAAGTGCGTCCAGTTTTTGCCGTGACCCTCTCTACTCTTTCGCGCATGCTATGCGGGTGATACGATGATACCATGCCAAGTTTCAACATTTTCAGGATTCATTTTGTAGTGATTTTCAATTTCACGGTCATTTAGCTCTCTAAACAATTAGGTAAATGACCGAAAAACAACAAATGATGTCAGAACATGTTGGAAATTGATGACGTCGCTTTAAATGCTGCATACTGAACACAAAAGAAGTCCGGAGTTCAAATAAGTTTAAAAAACATTGAAGTGGCCATGTAACAGAGGTGCAATGCTGGTTAATTTGCTTCAAGCCATTCGGAATAGTGTAGATTGCACTGCACATAGCTTAGTGCAATCTATGCTATTACGCAAGGTTTGAAGCTAATCAACATGTAGATGAGCATTGCAACTCTTCGTCATTGTCTGTGCACTCACGGCTTATAAACCGCTCATACTGCCTCTCTCTTGGCGAGGTGGGACTAAAAACAACTTGCCATAACCTCATCAATTTCCTCTTGAAGCTTGTCCTTGCCTTTTTGCTTGTAGTCTTGTGGTGGAAGATCATCTTGAGCTTGTGTCCCCTTGAAGGAAGTAGGATACTTCTCTTGTTGAGGAACAAACTTTGTCTTGGGGTATTGATCTTCTCCCCACTCAACTCCATTAGCATTGAACTTTCGTTCAAAACCAACACCTTGATTCTTCCGGTGCCTTCCTTGCTTGCGCACAATTTCCTCGAATTGCTTACTCCCGGCAAGGCTTTTGTACACTCCTTTCTCTATAATTCCCTTCAATAAGCTATTTTCTTGCTCAAGTGTAACTTGGCTAAGAGAATCATTAGTGGAATCAAGAGAACTACTAGAAGCAACAATGTTAGATCTTATGTCACAAAAAAGAAGTTATATCAAACCTTTTATGTCGGATCTAGAACAAACCAATCGGTATCGCCATCATACAGCCCTACCGTGGCTCGTGATGCATATATATGCATATCAAATGCACGGTTGGGCGTATGATGGCGAATCCGAATGATTTGTATTCAGTCGATGAACTGGTAGATGTATGCAGTCGATGAACTGGTAGATGTATGTAGTCGATGAACTGAAAGACTTATGCAGGGAAGGCGAGAGATTGGGTCGTCTGGCTCACAAAGTGATTGTGGTAGTTTCGATCCAACGACTCACATGAGCTAGGAAGAAACACACCCTTGATCCAACGACTCGCAAGAGCTAGAAAGAAACACACAATCCATGTGATTCTTCCTGATTGGTGGGATGCACATTAGTATCGGTTCGTGCCACGAACCAGTGCTAAAGATTGGCAACGAACCGGTACTAATGGTAGCAGCCCGCCTAGCCGTTGGAATCGGCACTAATGGTCACATTCGTGCCGGCTCAAATTCAAACCGGCACTATAATGTGCTTCACATTTGACCGTTTTTCTACTAGTCAATAGAGTTTGCCAAACTTGAGTTTCCCAAGTCACTTACACAAAAAGCTATGATTCATGGTTGTCAAATCCATAATTTCCAAACCACAACAACCTTGAGGCATAACAAGCTTTAAATGCTACATACTGAACACAAAAGAAGTCCGGAGTTTAAATAAGTTATTAAAAATAAAAAAGAGGTGCAATGCTGGTTAATTTGCTTCAAGCCATTCGGAATAGTGTAGATTGCACTAAGCCACTGCACATAGCTCAGTGCAATCTATGCTATTCCGCAAGGCTTGAAGCTAATCAACATGTAGGTGAGCATTGCAACTCTTCGTCATTGTCTGTGCACTCACGGCTTATAAACCGCTCATACTGCCTCTCTCTTGGCGAGGTGGGACTAAAAACAGCTTGCCATAACCTCATTAGTACCGGTTCGTGGTACGAACCGGCACTAAATGGTGATGGTGGGGCCATAGCCTGACCGCAGGCTGACACAACCTCTTTAGTACCGGTTCGTGGCATGAACCGGTACTAAAGGTTCGCCACGAACCGGTACTATTGATCGCCGCCACGAACCGGCACTAATGTACACATTAGTGCCGGCTCAAATACAAACCGGCACTAATGTGCTTCACGTTTGACCCTTTTTCTACTAGTGCCATCAACCCCGTTCTCTTGAACGCTTCCACTTAGCGATCTACAAGGGTATGTAGATGCACTCTCCTTCCCCTCGTTGTTGGTCTCTCGATAGATTGATCTTGGTGATGCGTAGAAAATTTTGAAATTCTGCTACGTTCCCCAACACTTTGTGTGAGGTTCATGTTCGAAACCCTTACACTTGGTGGTAGAGTGTCCTATTTCTACATGATGCGCTTCAGGTTTTTGTCTTAACAATTTCAATTTTTTTACCACAGCCTAAAGGTGTCCAACGAAGACGCCGTGCAAAGTTTCGAACATTTCTGACCTCGTTAGCACGACCTAATTTTTATTGCCTTTTTTAGTTGCCTAAAACTCAATTAATGCCGCAATAATAGCAAGACAACTCCAAAATTTGTAAAATTCTAGCACGGGGCTTCTAATGGCATATATTAATCACGGTGCTTCGGCAAAGACTACGAGGTGTTTTCTCAGCATGCCCGTGCTTAACTCAACTTCAGAGCCAACATGTTGGTCCCCAGAGTAGCTCAGACGACTCATCACTATGAGAAAGACACCCACAATGTGGAGGCCTCGCCCTCTTCCAAGTCTAAGGAGCCAATCGCAATCGATATCTCCAACGATGAGGAGTACCTTATTTTTTAGCTCACTATAAGGACCTATGTTCAGCTAGCTAGCTACAACGGTTAAGCATGTTCGGTTTACCTGTTGCATATGCTGCTCCTACCTTTCCTTTACAAATTCTAGTGAATTTTTCTATGTAATGTTAATATGCAATCTGATACTCTAGTATATATGTTATATATATTGTGCAATGTGGGGCTCAGTTAATTGTTTAGTTAATGTGTTGTTATGTTCAGTTAATGGTTTGGTTCAACTCTATAGTGTGATGTTCAATTCTTGTGGGTGCAATTTGTCTATTGTTATGCATGTGAGAAATAAATTGAATTTGTTGTACTAAATACACGAGAAACATATACAATTGCTATATTTTCAAGTTGTTAAGCATGTTTGGTTTAGTTAACTATCTAATCTTCTAGTATGTTCTATTGTGCAATATTGTGCTCATGTAACTGTTTGGTTCATTTGTTGCGATGTTCAGTTAACTGTTTTGTTCAATTCTTCAATGCGATGTTCAATTGTTGTGGGTACAATTTTGTATTTTTATGCATGTGAGAAATAAATCAAATTTGATTGTACTAAATACATGAGAAACATATACAATTGCTATATTTTCTAGTTCTGATGTATGCTTGGTTTGAATAACTGACTTTTCCATGTGGCTCGAATAATTTGCTGACTTTGTAATGTGTTTATATTTCATCAACATATTTTACTAATAGTATGCCAACTCTCACTTAACCTTGTCAATAACTACCTTATATATGTTGCAAGGAAACAATAGGAGACACTGAGGTTTTACCATCGAGGTTTGCACATGCATGGTCCTTTGGCTAATAACACATTATTATGCAATTGCAAGAATCATTCTAATATTTAGGTTCTTAACAATTTGGTGTTGCACATGTAGGTCCTGCTATCAGAGGTTTTGACCCACTGTTCGACCCATCTTGCATATGGAGAAATGAGATGTCCAGGAACATCACTTAAGTCAACAAACTCAAAAAGATTGTTAGGATAAAGAAACTAGTGACGAAAAACAACAAATTGTTTGTCTGCACAATGAAGAAGACATCAGTCAACTACAGGATGGTACTAACTCTTATACCTTTTTTAATTCCTTTGCGTCATTTTAAAATTTAGAGAAGGTATTTATTAATATATTTGTTTTGAGGTCTTTCTAAACCAGTTCAGCGATGATTACATCTCGAACCACATGTATGGTCAAGAGTCGAGGAAGGTATTCATACAACACCCACGGTACAATATTGAAGTCTTTCTTAAGAGCACGAATGATGGTCGGTCAATCATCCACAGGAACTGGCCTAAAGTTGCAAGGACCTTCGACATCATTGAAGGCCCAATATTCACCTTTCGCTTCAGCAGTTTCTAGATGAGATTCATCTATCTATCCACCGTCTATGATGCTAATTTCGAAAGGTTTCAGATGTTGCATGTGAAACTTGGTGCTGTTATGTAACGTGGTAGCTAGATATATGCCTACATGGTGTAACTGAGTGCTGAAGCTATATGATGTTGTACTCTGATGTATTTCAGTTGTAAAATTCCGGTTGCCATAATATGAAAATGAAATATATTATGTGTTTAATATGAAATTTGAATTTAATTAGTAAATGGATTAAGAATAACATGCCAATTAGCCTGCTTATTGGGTTTTTGTATTGCAGATACTTACTGAGACAACACCGTGGTCGATTATCTCAGACAACCCACACAGTTTCTGGAAAGTAAACATGTTGGATCAATGAACAATCACAGACGACTTCCTCTAGACAACTCTTTGCGTTAGGCCATCTTGCACAAACTTTTTCCACATGAAAAGTGTGTGTGATGGACAATCTATGCCACACAATTTCTTCTAGGCACCGTGCGTGATGCATTCAATAACGCAAACGATAAAATTATAAATATCGTCTACAATGACAACACTATCATAGACGATGTGATGCAGAAAATTATGTGTGTTGTATATACGAACGGAAACGTTTGAGCCTGTATAATTGTGTGCAATGGCTCGGCCGATCGCATACGAGCTCTTTTTACTCCGCGTGTGTGACCAGAGGACCTATCGTTGACAGTTTGACTTGTGTGAAATGGACCCCTCCCCCCTATCGCAAACACATGCAAGGCGACAGTTTATTACTATGTTGCGGAAAGGGGGTAAAAACCCTTTGTATAGCAGTCGCCTGCACTAGTGTTGGGTGTTCATAGGGTGATTTTTTTTTTGTTTTATACTACGTTTTTCCAACATGATGGACCCTTCCTTCATCTCAGATGGTGTTTTGGGTCATCTGGAGGTTAATCTCGATCAGGAATGGTCAGGGACTCCTTATCCATATTGTGCTGCAAAAAAGGGCAAAACAAGGTTTGGCAGAAAACTTAACTTAAAATAAATGAAAGTTCTAACTTAAAATAATTGTTAGACAAGTCTTGGTGTGCAGCAGCCGCTCGTGCATGTCTGATCACTGTCAGCGTGTGCAATCTAACTTATACTCCCCCCGTTCCAAAATAGATGACTCAACTTTGTACTAACTTTAGTACAAATTTAATATAAAGTTGGGTCATCTATTTTGGAACGGAGGGAGTAGATAGGTGCATGGCTTCAAATGTCCGGTGAATGGTGGAAAATGTTTTAATTTCTATTTGATCAGTTGTAGAGATTATTTGTAGTCCATTTGCACAATTGGAGGATAGATATAATCAATGTGATGAAATATGGGTAAGCAGTTTTACGTAACCTTTTGTAGAAGAGCAAAAAAATATCCTTGGATACTTTTTTTTGCGGATCAGTTAGAGACATCCTTAGGCTGAATATTTCCAAGGCTCACACCACACTAATCTGAGTATCCAAATCTTTAATTACTCTAAAAAGTTTTCTCTTTTCTAAAAAAAGAATGGACATATCTTAGTTGCTTGAAACTTAAAAAATTGCGGTCACTTTTTAATGTTTTTACTTGCCTTTGAATTTGTATCAAACGGCCATTGTTTTTCTCTTGCCATGCATGATGTACATAACAAATGTGTGTATGATGCGATAGGCGACCTAGTAAGACTGTCAGGACCAAATGAGGTTGTAACAATATATAAACATGATAAAAAAGTAATATTCTCTAAAAAATTACGAGAAAGGAACCCAAAAAAGCTAATATATAGTAGATAGAATTCATGGAGTACTTTTTCCTTTGATAAAAAAAAGAGAGAAACAACAATCGACATACTATGGTAACAAAAAAAAGACAAAAACCGAAAACTTGCACAAACCAGTACCAATAGGTACAGCTTAAAACATATTTACTTCTTTTGTTAACGGTGATGCTTTCCTTTATATAAACTTTGTGGTTTGACTTACAAAAGGCAATATAAATATGACTTACAGTTTGGGACGGAATTAATACAAAATACTGGAAATAACATGTATACACACACAAATACTGCATGTGGACATGGCTCACAAACAACCCAGAGTTTGACACGGCCAACACAAATCGTGGGCTTGTGCCAATGAGATTTCAAACGATATCTAAAAACACCAAGATTAAAACTAACACACCAAGAGATGTATGCGTGGAAATTTTATTTATTAATATGATGCATGGGTAGTTTTCTTCTAATGATATCTTTCATTCAACCTCATGCAGGTGCAATGCATTCTCACCATGCTTGTTGACCCCTGATCGTGCTAAGCATCTCCATTGCTCACTCCAGGAAGGGGCACTCGGAGGACAGGGCGCAGCAGGAGGCCCGCCTTCCGGCGCACCGTGATGCCAAACTCTTCGGTCATGTCGAGCTCATCGGGAGGTGGACCCTCCCAGTCAAAGTGGAATAGCAGGCTTGCGAGCGCAAGCTCGATGTCGACGAGGCTAAACGCTATCCCAGGGCACATCCTCCGGCCGGCGCCAAACGGCACGAAGGAGAAGTCGGTGCCCCTGAAGTCCACCGCGGTCGCCTCACCCTCAAATCGCTCGGGGCGAAACTCGTCCGGCGCGTCAGGCCAATACTGTTTGTCACGGGCCAACGCCCAGGCATTGACCAGCACCTGCGTGCCCTGTGGCACATCATACCCAAGCACCTGGCATGGCTCTCGGCACTCCCTTGGGACGAGCAGCGGTGTGGGCGTGTGCAGCCGTAGCGTCTCCCGAATGACTAGGTGCATGTATGAAAGCTCGCCCAGAGCATGTTCCGCTACTGTGGCGCAGGCCTCGAAGGCACGTCGGACCTCGACGGTCGCCTTTTGCATCACCTCTGGGTTCTTGATCAACTCTGCGATCGCCCACTCGAGGATCGTGGCCTCGCTGCCGACAGTTAATAAGTCCTGCATGCATGCACGCAATTTTTTTATATTATTTATCTAGCAGGGACTAATTACGATGATAAAAAAATTAAGATGTTACTAATGGTTCTTTGATCTGTGCTAACTAGCTACTAATAACCTTTTTCTAAGTATTGTTGTATTTTTTCCTCCCAAAAAACAACATATGGGTTTCAAAGAGTAGTGCTACATCTATAAAAGTTTTTTTTACATACAAGCAGATGTGGAGGGATTTCCCCGAAAAAAATTAATGTGAAGGATTATGATTGGTAATAATGGCTCCGTTTCTTTTTACTCTGCATATAAAATTTAGTCAAAATCAAACTACATAAAGTTTGATCAAATTTATATAAAAAAATATGAACATCTGTAACACTAAAATTATATAGTATGAAAATATGTTTCATGGTACATCTGATAATATTGATTTCATATTGTGAATGTTTATATTTTTTAATATAAAGTTAGTCAAACTTTATAAAGCTTAACTTTGACCAAACCTTATATGTGGACTAAAAAAAACGGATGGAGTAAGAAGGGATAAAGGGCCCACCCCGTTGAATTCAGGGGACACGGGGGAAGAGAATTATAGTTTGAAAAGTCAAGTAAACATTTGTAGATTCTGCGTAGGTCTATCATTATTGGGTTTCGGATGGTGAATGAACGAAATTAGTAAGTACTCCATGAATGGTAGTAGTACGTAGTCGCGGGTTCTTACGAAGATGACATATTTAACGGCGTCCATGTCGAGCCTTCCCTCCTTCTGCATGCTTAGCAGAACGTCGAGTAAGCCAGGGTGCTCGTTCTGAATCTGACCTTGCACCATCCTCTCAAGTCTCTCCTGGATGATGGCGTCGACGATGCCGTTCCCGGTATCGTGGCACTCCTTGGCGCGGCCCACGGCCCCGCTAAGATAGCTCACAAGCCGGGACGACGGCCACAGGTCCGGCGGGTTGAAACCGGCCGCGATCTTCCATGAGCGGTCGAGTGTGCGGAGGAATGCGTCGCCCTCCTTAAACCGATTGTCGCCCATGACGACGCGGACCCTGATGTCGGTGACGAGCGCCGAGAGGCGCGTGTGCAGTTCCACGGGGCGCCCGGCTGCCGCGGCCGCGGCAACATCGTGGAGCATGGCCGCGACCTCTTCCTCACGGATGGCGCGGAAGGACAGCACGCGGCTCGCCGATACGAGCTCCGAGACGGCGATCTTCCTGAGCTGTCGCCAGTAGTCGCCGTACGGAGCGTACACAATGTCCCGGCCGCCGTTGGTGAGCACGCGCATGGTGGCGCTCAGGGGCCGCGTCGCGAACGCTAAGTCCTGGGTCTTCATCACCTCGCGAGCACCCTCCGGGGACGACACCACCAGCGTGGGCACCTCGCCGAGCCGGAGGAGCATCACCGGCCCGTGGCGCCGGGCCAGGTCACGCATCGCGCGGTGGGGGAGCTGCCCGACGAGGTGGTGCAGGCTACCGATCACCGGCAGCTGCCACGGCCCCGGCGGCTCGTTCGCTCTGCGCCGTCGGCTGCAGCTGGAAAGAAGCACGATACATAAGCCGGCGGAGACGAGAGCTACGCCGAGGTGAACGACCTCCATTTGCATCCTCTAATTATTAAGCTTCGTAGCAAACGAAAGCTTTGCACGAAGGGCTGATTGTAAATTGCGTGAGGTTTTAAACTGCTATGCTGTACGTGCTCTAATTAATGACGCGCCGGGCCGATTCTTTTTTTAGGAAAAAAACATGTAGTGTTGGAAATATATTGCATTTAGGCCTTTTATAGGCCTCTTTCAATGCATTGATACTTAGAGCATGGTTAATAATATAGCCAACTGTTGGCTATAACATGTTGTCATGTCATTTACAGCCAATGTAACAGCTAACACGTATAATAGTTGGCTATAAAAAATTACTACTTTGTCAACATATGACCTATCTTTCACTCTCACAAAGCTTCTTAGAGCTCGACTTATAGCCGGCTATAAGTCTACAACCCGCTTCCCTTCTCTTTCCTCTTTTCTCTCTTCCAACTAAGCAATAATACAATATTTAAATCCTTACAGCCAGCTTACATCATCCTATTATACTTGCTCTTAGATGGGATGCTAAGCACGTTAAAAACCTTAGGAATCAATCTCTTCAATGTATAGGTGTTTATCTTTTGTAGCTAAGTAATTGTTTAATAACTGGGCGAGGCAGGAGGAGGGAGTGGGCAGGTGGCCCCAGTGGTCCCGTCTCTTGTCCTACCCGCTGGGCACTTGTCCGAGGGCATTGGGAACCCGCGGCCTCCTCATTCGTGAGAGGAGGTTATTGCTTTTGGCGGAGTCTCAGACCCTGCCTTGACGGGGAGACGAATGAGTACTCGAGTTATGGACCTTCCGGAGGTGGACGATATGCAGCAGCGGTGCGCCATGAGGGCGGCCAAGCTTCACGATGCTGCGATATCTTCTGGTATGTCCGTTAACATATCTAATTCTTTATTGCATTATGCTCCTGAGGAGATTATTAATAATGCAAACCAATTAGGAGTTTCACTAGGCAGTACTGAGAATGAAATTTCCAATTCGGTGAATGATATGTTAGATTTAGAGGCGGAGCGGGCCTTAGAGACTATTCGCTATCTTGCTGCGGTCAAACCCATGAATGATGATGAAATTGATGCGTTAGGGGTTAGAGTGCTTAATAACCTTTGTGCGGATCTAGCACCTTCTAATCAGGAGTCGGAGGGCGATGATGAGCCCTTAGATGAGGTAGCTGTCGGTTCCGTTCAGCCCAGTTATGAGGACCGGGTGACGGAGCCCACTAAGCCAAAGCGTAAGTGGAGGCGAAAGATTTATCCTGATTCTGCAGTTCGTAGGAGTGCTAGGATTCGGACTGCTAAAAAATTCCATGATGAACTATGAAAGGAATCTTTTGGAATAGCAGAGGTCTGAAGGACTTGGCTAAAAGAAGGTTTCTTGCTGAAGCTTCTCTGGAACATCGGTTAGATTTCATTGCTCTATCGGAAACCGGTCGAGACAATTTTGCGCCACAGTTTCTTTCCTCTCTGGTGGGTGGTCTTGAGTTCGATTGGCATTGCCTCCCGCCACGAGGTAGACCGGGAGGTATCTTACTGGGTGTGAGATGTGATTCCCTTGAAGTCCGGAGTGTAGTAATGGGTGACTTCGCGGTAAAGATTCGAGTGCGGTCGAAAGTTGATGGGTTCAACTGGGCTTTGGTAGTAGTCTATGGGGCCGCTCAACCCGAGCTTAAACCGGAGTTTCTGGCGGATCTTGTTCGGATTTGTGGTTCCGAACAGCTTCCGATTTTGGTCAGGGGTGATTTTAATATCATTAGAAGGAGAGAGGAGAAAAATAATGATAATTTTGACGGCAGATGGTCGTTTATGTTCAATACTATTATCGAAAGCCTAGATCTACGGGAGATAGAGCTCTCTGGTAGACAGTTTACCTGGGCTAATGCTATGCCGAACCCGACATTTGAAAAGCTTGATCGGGTTCTCGCCAGCGTGGAGTGGGAACAGAAGTTCCCTCTTGTTACGGTGCAAGCTCTCACGCGGGGAATCTCCGATCACACACCATTGTTCGTTGACTCAGGGGAGCCGAACCATGTGGGAAACAAAAACACCTTCTCTTTTGAGATGGCCTGATTCGAACGCGAGGGGTTCTTAGACATCATAGCAAGGGAGTGGGCCAAGGGTGTTGGAGGAAGGACGGCGGTCGAGCGCTGGCAGAATAAAATTAGGCATTTGAGAAGTTTCTTACAAGGTTGGGCTAAGCACCTCAGTGGGGTGTATAAGATTGAGAAGGATAGGCTCCTCTCTCTTGTACAGGCCTTGGACGTAAAAGCCGAATCCGCGATGTTGCTGCCCGCCGAGCTCCAAGTTAAAAATGAGGTGGAGAAGAGGCTGAAAGAACTTCTCCGCGAAGAAGAATTGAAGTGGGCTTTGCGTGCCAAGGTCCGCAAAGTAGTCCAAGGGGACGCGAATACTCAATTTTTTCACCTCATTGCCAATGGTAAGCACAGAAAGAAAAGGATCTTTCAACTCGAGCAGGATGAGGGCACTATTTTAGGTCAGGATAATCTCAGAACCTATATTACCGAATACTATAGACAGTTACTCGTCCTATAGGTTCTGAGATTATCCTGACGAGTCCAGGGTTGAGGATGTACCTCAATTGACAGCTGCCGATAATGATATCCTGATTGCCCCGTTCTCAGAAAAAGAGGTGTTCGATGCTATTGCACAAATGAAAAATAATAAGGCTCCCGGTCCGGATGGGTTCCCGGTTGAGTTCTATAAAAAGTGCTGGCACATTATTAAGGGAGATTTACTACCTATGTTTCATGACTTATTCTCTGGACAGCTTCAATTATTTCACTTGAATTTTGGAACTATCACTTTGCTCCCGAAGAAAACGGATGTTGTGAGGATCGAGCAGTTCAGGCCGATCTGCCTCCTCAATGTTAGTTTCAAAATCTTCACCAAGGTCGGGACTAATAGGCTCACACAGATTGCGCAGTCTGTGGTGCAGCAATCCCAAACTGCTTTCATGCCGGACAGGAACATCCTTGAAGGGGTGGTGGTTCTTCATGAAACGCTCCATGAAATCCATTCCAAAAAATTAGATGGAGTAATTTTTAAGGTGGATTTCGAAAAAGTGTACGATAAAGTTAAGTGGCCATTCCTCCAACAGACATTGCGTATGAAGGGTTTTGATGAAGCCTGGCGCCGACAGGTTGAATCATTTACGCAAAAAGGGAGTGTGGGAATTAAAGTGAATGACGACATAGGTCATTATTTCCAGACACATAAAGGCATAAGACAAGGAGATCCGATGTCCCCTATCCTGTTTAACATTGTCGTGGATATGTTAGCAATTTTGATAAGACGGGCTAAGGAGAATGGTCAAGTGGGTGGGTTAGTACCTCATCTTGTGGAAGGAGGTGTTTCCATCCTTCAGTACGCCGATGATACAATCATCTTTATGGAGCATGATTTGGCCAAGGCGAGAAATATGAAGCTGGTGTTATGCCTGTTTGAACAATTGGCCGGGTTGAAGATTAACTTCCATAAGAGCGAATTGTTCTGCTTTGGTAGAGCCAAAGACGACCAGGAGTCTTATAGGCAATTGTTTGGGTGCGAGTTGGGGAGCTTACCCTTCTCTTACCTTGGCATTCCGATTCACCATCGTAAGCTAACAAACAAAGAATGGAAGTGCATCGAGGATCGATTTGAGAAAAAACTGAGCTGTTGGAAGGGTAAGCTCATGTCATACGGAGGCCGTTTGATTTTGATTAATTCGGTTCTCACGAGTATGCCTATGTTTCTCTTATCTTTCTTTGAGGTCCCAGTTGGTGTTAGGAAACGACTGGACTTCTATCGGTCGCGTTTCTTTTGGCAGGGTGATGAGCTTAAAAGAAAATACCGGCTAGCTAAATGGGACATCATCTGTTGACCGAAAGACCAAGGGGGTCTTGGCATTGAAAACCTTGAAGTCAAGAACATATGTCTTCTTAGTAAGTGGTTGTGGAAGCTGTCTTCCGGGACTGAAGCCATGTGGGCGCAGATCCTATGCAACAAGTATCTCCAAATTAAAACATTGTCCCAGGTTGCAGTCAGGCCGACTGATTCGCCCTTCTGGAAAGGACTAATGAAAGTCAAGCAATCTATGTTCAATAGGACGAGATTTGTTATTGGAAACTGTACAAGTACACATTTCTAGGAGGATACTTGGCTTGGCGAATCACCTTTAGCCGTTCAATATCCGTTGTTATATCGGATTGCTCAACGACGTGATGTGTTTGTTGCAATGGTTTTCCAATCAATCCCCCTTAATATTCAGTTTCGAAGGTCGCTAGCGGGCAATCGCTGGGAAGAATGGCTCCATCTAGTTAGGAGACTGATGGAGGTTCAACTTTCACACCAACCCGATATATTGCGCTAGAAGTTGACTAGTTCTGGAGTATTTACAGTTAAATCAGTGTATATTGATGTTATTAATTCGACTGCTATTCCAACTTCCAAGTGTGTTTGGGCTGTCAAAGTGCCTTTAAAAATTAAAGTGTTTATGTGGTTTGTCCATAAACAAGTTATTTTAACAAAGGACAACTTGATCAAACGCAATTGGACAGGACCTACTAGGTGTACTTTCTGTGATCGGGATGAGATGATTAAGCATTTATTCTTTGATTGCCCGTTGGCCAAAGGTCTTTGGCGGACTGTCCATATTGCTTTTAATATTACTCCGCCGACGTCGGTCAATGCTTTATTTGGGACATGGCTTAGTGGGGTTGAGCCTGAATTAGCAAGACATATTCGGGTTGGAGTTTGTGCTTTGCTATGGACTATCTGAAATTGCAGAAATGATTTGGTTTTTAACAGAATATCACGGATTCATTTTTTGCAGGTTATTTTCCGAGCTACGGCACTGATCCGTTCGTGGTCGCTACTTACTCCGATGGAAGCCAGGGAGCATTTGGTTACTGGATCTATCCGTTGGGAGATGTTAGCTCGGGATATCTTCAACCGGTTTGGATGGCGGTCATGTAATAGGATAGGCAATTAGTTTCCCTATCTATTGTTAGCCAGCCGGTTGTGACATCTTTTTCGGGCTAGTTTGTGTATCTAGCCGTTCAGCGCTCTGTGTGAGCTGCATTTATCTTTTCTTTTTAGCTGGAGACTGTGGAACCTTGTTGGCACATTTTGTTATTTGTTTAATAAGATGGCCGTATGCATCATTCTGATGCAGAGGCCGGGGAGCCCCCTTTTTCGAAAAAAACTAAGCTCTTTCATGCATTGGATGGTAGGTCATTTTGCATAGGTCATCATAATACTCTCTCTCCTCTTTTATGGCTTTGCCTTTTTTTTTTGCCTCTGTCGCACCCTTGGCACCTGTACACCACGAGCACTGAGAAGGACCTTAGTGAGCTGGTTGGTGAAGACCCCTCACGTTGCTCTCCCGAGCGGCATGGGCGGTAAACTGTCAGCATGGGCGACTCCACGTCTAGCTTTCCTTCCCATCACTATCATTGGAGGACGCCGCCGGCCAGATCCCACACGCCAGACGCTAGCGGCGGGGCTTCTCCCGGTGGCATGGCTGGCGGCTGGTGTAGTCCGCGCGTGGGACAACCGTTGCAGTGACAACATGTATTGCACAACGTCGGCGTGGCATGGTGGCTCCCAGGATCCCCGTTTGTTATCTGACATGGCATCGCCAGGTCGTCTAGATCCCGTGGAGCTGCTCGACGCAGCTGATTTGGAGCGATTGCACTCGACTTTGATCTGGCGGCGGTTGGAGGCCAGAATGTCTCCATTCCCTAATATGATGACCCTTAGGATGCTAGTTGTGGGGTGGTGCTCTCTCGGCGTAGCTCATGGTGTAGAATGTGTCGTTCAACGCGACGGCGCGACTATGTTTCTGGTGGCTGATGTGGCTGCGGTGCTCGGGCAACCCGATTTGGGACGGTGCGGTGCAGTGGACCAGCTGGCCATTGCTTATGGAGTTAAGGATGCCAGCGAAAGCCAGCGTGGTTGCAGTCACAGCGATGAGACAGTGGTTCCTGCTTGCATTATGACCTTGTTAAGGGTATCCTTGCTACAACCGGTGTCCTAATGCCCGGGTGGTCCATGTGAAACCCTAAAACTGACTGGGTCGAACGATGATGGAATTTTTCTTGAGGACGGTTTTGGATGTGTGTGCGTGGGGCGAGGGGGTTGGCATTGGTTGATGAGAGATTTGTGTTGCAGCTGCTGCTTCTTTATCTCCCCGGTGTTCACAGCGAGTAGAGGAGATCGTCCGTTGCGTGCGACATTGTGGAGGTGGTGTGCCAAGGCAATTCTCCTGATGCTGGCCAGTCGACGGAGCTGGTGGTGGCAGATCGCGACCATGGCGACGATTGGTGATTTATTTTCCTGGCTCCTTGAGATTTTAGTGGTATTATCTTCTATCGTCCTGCAATCCATATCACACATGTGAAGACGAATTCCACAGACGACTCTTGGCGACTGTTACCTTGCCTGGTGTGTGCACAGTTTTCCGCGGGTGGCTGGGTCCACGTACGGACCGCTTGCACTTACATCATCTTTGTTAGCGCTACACTGCTCGGTGAGGATCAACATTGCCTTCTTTTTGTTCTTTTTATTCATCCGCCTAGACATAGCTCTGGTCTCGTATGACTTTGCTCTTGCCACGTGACACTTTTTTGTGTGCTTCGGTATACATTGTGTGCATTCTAGTCATTAAGATATTGGACGTATGATTATCGTGTTTTTATTCCCTTGATGCTTCATTATAAGTTTGTGCGTACTATTCAATATGGTGTCAGAGTTAGAGGGCCTCGAGTTGACGACCTTGGCCAAGGCACTACTTATAAAAATATTTGGAATCTACTACTAGATTGTACGTCTTTCTCCACCGCCTTAGCCTTTTGCTGAACTAGTTTGTGTTATTATGAAGTATATTTCATATTCTATATTATTTGATATTGTAGATCTTTGTATATTTTTCCACATACTTGATCAAACTTAAAAGTGTTTGACTAACGATAATTCTAGAATACTTTAATTATTTTGGAACGGATGTAGTACTAGCTTGGAGGAAAACAACTATTATGATTCTTGGTGGCATAGCTGATCAATCTTCATGGATTGTTCTATGAAAGGTAGATTGAGTCTCATAGACTATAAGACAATGGCGCGTCAATTGTGGGCTCAGCACGGGCGGGCGGATGGTAGTCCTATGAAGTCACCACTAAAACCATTGGCTATGTGCGGACCCGACCAGATCTCGAACACACGCCGCTGACTGGAGATCTCCATAGATGGGTGCAAATGGTGGCTCATCAACTTTGTGTGCATCAAAGTTCCACCTTGACAGATGACGGTTTGGAGACAGGTGTTTGTATGTAAACCATGGTCAATCAGTACTGGCGGGTTCTATTCAAGTGCTTCCTCTCATCCACATATGACTTTTAGCGCTTTGCAGCAACGGAAGCTGTCTTCCACCACTCGCTGAGAGCATAGTGATCTAAACGCTCTTATATTTCTTTATGAATGGAGTACCTGTTTAGTAATCTATACCCTGTATATCAGACATAGTTTTAAATAGTTGGCTATAACTATAGCCCGCTATAGCCTTTTCAGCAGGATGTCGCTAAATGGTCGTCTTTATAAATAGTCCGCTTTAGTCCGCTATAGCTGATTTGCAGGTTCGCCGCTATTTTCCATAGCCTGCTATTTGATATCAGCTAATCATTTTCAGAACAGGTCGATCCGTCGATTGTGTATGGAAGGAGCAGAATCCTTCGGCTGTCCATGAGCTAGCTTCGGCGAACCAACACACCAGCCAGCGGCGGATGAATCGAGAACCGAGCAAATCAAGCCAAAGTAGCGCAACAATTACAGTACGTGAGTACGTGCACGCTTGCTTTCATCTCTTAATTGCTTGGACGATGACCATGAATAGTTAGGCAGGGTTCCGTTGGCATCAACATGGTTCAACCAATGAGATGCCATTAGTGCCTTTGCTTTCATATGTTAATTGCTTGGATGATGACAGTGAATAGTTAGGCAGGGTCCGATTGGCGTCAACTTGGTTCAATCAATGCGCCATAAGTGGCTGCGATGAATGATGTGAAAGGATTATTCCCTCCTAATTTCCGTTTAAAAAGGTATGTGTGTATCCTTATATTAGACCGCCAGTTCGATCAGTCTAATACAAATTGTATATCACAAAAATTGTACCATGAATAATTTTTGGGAGAACCGCTCTTGGCATGCACCCGGAGGGATGGCTCACAATTCTGGCGAGCCATTCAAAAGATCAGGGAGGACATCCGCTTAGGGATCTCCTTCTCCTTAGGGAACGGGCGAGGTATCCAATTCTGGCTGGATCCTTGACTGGGCATGGAGCCATTACGTGTATCCTTCCCTGGCGTATTCTCGATATGTATGGATCCATCTATTCTAGTGGCCACGGCCTTCCAAGATGGACAGTGAAACCTTGGGTTTCGTCGCACCTTCGGACAAGTCAAGAGTAACGAATGGACTAGACTGCGGGCCGCCCTGCCATTCGTGCTTCCGGATTATCCCGACACGGTTTCATGGCGGCCCACGCCGACGGCGGAGTTCTCAATGTGCACGGCACACCATGCTCTTTGCCCACCTACAACTACTCCCTGGCTTTCCCCTCTATGGAAAGCCCTCGTCCCTTTAAAGACTAAGATTTTTGTTTGGCAACTTCTACGGGATGGTCTCCCCTCGGGGATAGAGGTACTTAAGCGGCGCGGGCCTGGTGATGGTATATGCCCTCTCTGCGCGGTACCTGAGACCGGGACCCATATTCTCTTCTGGTGTACGGCAGCAAGGGTATTATGGACATACGTCCGCGAGGCATTGAGGCCTGACTGGGAGGCCCTAAATCCCGCGGAGTTTCTCCAGCTTAGAGCTTTACAGCCGTCACCGCATCGCCGCCTATTTTTGCGGCGATGTCGTGGACTCTTTGAACGACTAGGAATAACATGGTGATCGAGAAGGTTTTCCCGAAGAAGGCTTCTGACTCCTTCAAATTCCTTGCTCTTGCAGCACCGACACCCACTCTCGAGGCAGCATGATCGCGATCACCTTGGACTGATGATGGATGCGCTTTTGGCTTCGGCGCGTCGACTATCGTAGTGTTGTGGCCGCAGCCGCTGTGCAGCTACGCGGTTGCCACTAGGTGGCCCTTTTTCTATTTCTTTTATGCTTTCTTGGGCATGATTGTGCTGTCGCCCTAGCCGTTGTCTGTCGGGTCTTGTTCGAACTTGGATTATTTGGACCGTTGCTTTCACTGCAAGAAATATGTCAACTTGTGACCTTCTCTCAGTGACCCCGGCTGAAATGGTCGTAAATCCACGGCCATTTCGCTTGGAATGGCTCAAACCCTGAAATTGCCTTACATCAAATGGTTATAAAGCAGACAAGAGTGGTCAACGACCTTATTTCTACCTGATTACGACCAATATAAATGGTCATGAGGTTGTGAACGTGGATGCATTGGTACTTAAGGTGTCGCTCAAGGTGGGCTTGGGTCTCGGTGGAACAAGGCCACCTTCTTTTTTTTAAAAAAATTGTGTGCCATGTAGGCCTCGGCCCATCCAGGAAAAAATGTGGGATGCCCTCATATTACTCACAAAAAACATATATTCGACCCAACGAAAATGGGAAAATAACAAGTTTTTCATGTATTTAAATTTTTGTAACCAATATCAACAATGTTTTATATGTATACAAAAATGTACAATGTGTAAAAACAAATATGGACATCAAAACATATGTATGAAAAGATTTTTTTTGTTGGGAATATATGAATATATGTTAATCATGTATTTGAAAAAAGTTAAACATATATAAACAATATGTACAATGTGTCTTAAAAAATGTAGACATGTGTTCAAAATATTAGACATCAAAATATTTATTAAAAATATTAATGATGTAACTAAAAACCGTTTATTATCTATAAAAAATGTGGTCTAATATTCTTGAAAAATGGGGAAGTTTTTTTTACAAAAAATATTTGTTAGGTTTTCATAGAAAACTCATTTTGGGAACTCGAAAATAGAAAATGAATATGCAAGAATTTGTCTTTTTCAGGAGAGGTGGATCAAAAACTTTTTACACCCAACCATTTGGTCAATTGTACATTAAATATGGCCTAGTATTTTAAAATTTTGATTTGATCTAATTTTGCAATAAATATATGATAGGTTCATCACAAAAAATCCTCATTTTGGACACTAAAAATGGAAAATTGATTTTTTGTCCAAAGAAAATAAAAACTCCCTTAGGAAACATTATTCGTCATTGCAAGATGCACCCTCACTATATGAGATCATTTGAACAAACGATACCATGAATTTTTTATGCCCGTTTTAAAATGCGGTCAAAACGGCGGGCTTGACCGTTCCTAGCTAGTGGTTGAATCTTGAAAAACTTTTGATGTTTCTCTGATTAAATAGATACTTATGTACCTATAAATGTTTTTTGGAAAAATAAAGAGCAAACTGTGAGGCAGCTGCAGTTCAAATTTGAATCGGCAGAAATTTGTCATTTTCATCAGAGGTGGATCAATGCTTTTGACACCCAAACATTTGGTCAATTGTGCATTAAATATGGCCTAGTATTTTAGAAATTTGATTTGGTCCAATTTTGCAACAAATATATGGTAGGTCCTTCGCAAAAAAACTTCATTTCGGGCACTCAAAAAATGGAAAATAAAATTTCCGTTCAAAGAAAATGAAAACTCCCTTCGTCTACATTGTTTGGAATTCCAAGATGCACCCTTGTGCACAATATGATATCATTTTAACAAACTATGCCATGAATGTGGCCATAATATTGATCATTTGGCTTGAAAGCTATGAATCTTCACACGTGATAGCTCATTTCTGAGAACACTTTTTAAAAATAATTGTCGTATTATAAGTTTATTATTTTTTCTGGCAACTTGGTCACATATCATGACACAATGCGATGGTTTTCCAATTTTTTTGATTTTTTTGAATTTTTTATGCCCGTTTCAAAATGCGGTCAAAACGGCAGGCTTGACCGTTCCTAGCTAGTGGTTGAGTTTTGGAAAACTTTTGATGTTTCTTTGATTAAATAGATATTTATGTACCTACAGATGATTTTTGGAAAAAAAATAAAGAGCAAACTATGAGATAGGTGTAGTTCAAATTTGACCCGCTTCCTACTGAATTGGCAGAAATTTGTCTTTTTCACCAGAGGTGGATCAAGGCTTTTGACACCCAACTATTTGGTCAATTGTGCATTAAATATGGCCTAGTATTTTAGAAAAATTATTTGATCAAAGTTTGCAACAAATATATGGTAGGTCGTTCACAAAAAAACTCATTTTGGGCACTCAAAAAATGGAAAATGAAATTTCCGTGCAAAGAAAATGAAAACTCCCTTATGCAACATTGTTTGGAATTCCAAGATACACCCTTGTGCACAATATGAGATCATTTTAACAAACTATGCCATGAATGTGGCCATAAGATTGATAATTTGGCTTGAAAGCCATGAATCTTCAAGCATGGTAGCTCATTTCTGAGAATTTTTTTAAATAATTACCGTATTACAAGTTTTAAATTTTTTCTGGTAACTTGGCTACATATAATGACACATTGCGAAGGTTTTCTTTTTTTTTGAATTTTTCTTGCCCATTTCAAAATGCGGGCATGACTGTTCCTAGCTAGTTGTTGGTTCTTGAAAAACTTTTGTTGTTTCTCTGATTAAATATATACTTATGTACCTAGAAATTATTTTTGGAAAAAATAAAAAGCAAACTATGAGGCAGCTACAGTTCAAATTTGACCCACTTCCAACTGAATTGGCAGAAATTTGTTTTTTTCACGAGAGGTGGATCAAAGCTTCTGACATCTAACCATTTGGTCAATTGTGCATTAAATATAGCATAATAATTTAGAAAAATAATTTGGTCCAATTTTGTAACAAATATATGGTAGGTCCTTAATAAAAAAACTCATTTTGGGCACTCAGAAAATGGAAAAGCAATGTTTTCGTCCAAATAAAATAAAAACTTCCTTAGGCAACATTGTGTGCCATTTCAAGATGCACCCATGTGCACAATATGATACCATTTTAAAAAATTATGCCATGAATGCTACCATAATATTGATCATTTGACTTGAAAGCCATTGATCTTCACACACGATAGCTCGTTCATGAGAACACTTTTCAAAAATAATTACCGTATTACAAGTTTATTATTTTTTCTGGTAACTTGGCCACATATAATGACACGATGCGAAGGTTTTCCAATTTTTTGATTTTTTTTGAATTTTTCATGCCCGTTCAAAATCTTGTCAAAACGGCGGGCATGACTATTCCTAGCTAGTGGTTGGTTCTTGGAAAACTTTTGGTGTTTCTATTATTAAATATATACTTATGCACCTAGAAATGATTTTTGAAAAAAATAAAGAGTAAACTATGAGGCAGATACAGTTGAAATTTGACCCACTTCCAGCTGAATTGACGAAAATTTGTCTTTTTCACGAGAGGTGGATTAAACCTTTCGACACCCAACCATTTGGTCAATGGTGCATTTAATATGGCTTAATAGTTTAGAAAATTGATTTGTTCTAATTTTGCAACAACTATTTGCTAGGTCCTTCACAAAAAGACTCATCTTGGGCACTTGAAAAATGCAAAATGATTTTTGTGTGCAATGCAAATGAAGACCACGAAATCATCATTGATTGAAATCCTAAGATACACATATATGCATAATATTGGGTAATTTAAACATACAACATGAGGCTAATATGTTGAGTGTTTACCCGAAATAAGAGGGTAAAAAATATTAAAGAAACAAAAAAACACAATTACATAAGCTGGATTCTGATTGGTGGAACCATCTATGACACAAATCGATGACATGGCACACATCCTACCATCCATTGATAGCAATCACACATCCATCCATCCATCCATAACCCACCGCACCCACTCCTCGTCCTCGCGAACCCTACCCTCGCCTCTTCCCCTTCCAGATCGCTGCCGCCACCTCCTTCCCCATCCCCTCCCCGCACCCACAGCGGCTCCCATCCTCTCCGCACCCGCGCACGCCACCATTGGCTCCTCCATCTCCAGGCGACGCCGAGCCCGCGGTCTCCTGCCCCAAGATCGTGCCGGAGCCCGCCTTCCTCCTCCACCTACAGCTCGTCTCCTCTCCGGTCGTGCCACCGACCTGTTCATGGTCGGGCTTCGGCGAGCTGAGCAGCAGAGCACCGACGGCTCCTCCTCTTGTTGGGGAACGTAGTAATTTCAAAAACTTTCCTACGCACACGCAAGATCATGGTGATGCATAGCAACGAGGGGAGAGCATGATCTACGTACCCTTGTAGATCGCAACGGAAGCGTTGACACAACGTAGAGGAAGTAGTCGTACGTCTTCTTCCCGATCCGACCGATCCAAGCACCGTTACTCCGGCACCTCCGAGTTCTTAGCACACGTACAGCTCGATGACGATCCCCGGGCTCTGATCCAGCAAAGCTTCGGGGAGGAGTTCCGTCAGCACGACGGCGTGGTGACGATCTTGATGTATTACCGACGCAGGGCTTCGGGCCTAAGCACTACAACGATATGATCGAGGTGGAATATGGTGGCAGGGGGCACCGCACACGGCTAAGGAACGATCTCAAGGATCAACTTGTGTGTCTAGAGGTGCCCCTGCCCCTGTATATAAAGGAGCCAAGGGGGAGGGGTGCGCCGGCCTGGGAGAGGGCGCAGGAGGAGTCCTACTCCCACCGGGAGTAGGACTCCCCCCCCCCAATCCTAGTTGGACTAGGTTTCCCAAAGGGGGAAAGAGAGAGGGGGGCGGCCCCTTCTCCTAGTCCTAATATGACTAAGGGAAGGGGGGCGCGCGGCCACCTATGGGCTGCCCCTTTTCTCTTTTCCACTAAGGCCCATGAAGGCCCATATGGCTCCCGGGGGGTTCCGGTAACCTCCCGGTAATCCGATAAAATCCCGATTTTACCCGGAACACTTCCTATATCCAAATGTAGGCTTCCAATTTATCAATCTTTATGTCTCGACCATTTCGAGACTCCTCGTCATGTCCGTGATCACATCCGGGACTCCGAACAACCTTCGGTACATCAAAATGCATAAACTCATAATAACTGTCATCGTAACATTAAGCGTGCGGACCCTACAGTTCGAGAACAATGTAGACATGACCGAGACACTTCTCCGGTCAATAACCAATAGCGGGACCTAGATGCCCATATTGGCTCCTACATATTCTACGAAGATCTTTATCGGTCAGACCGCATAACAACATACGTTGTTCCCTTTGTCATCGGTATGTTACTTGCCCGAGATTCGATCGTCGGTATCCAATACCTAGTTCAATATCGTTACTGGCAAATCTCTTTACTCGTTCCGTAATACATCATCTCGCAACTAACTTATTAGTTGCAATGCTTGCAAGGCTTAAGTGATGTGCATTACCGAGAGGGCCCAGAGATACCTCTCCGACAATCGGAGTGACAAATCCTATTCTCGAAATACGCCAACCCAACATCTACCATTGGAGACACCTGTAGAGCTCCTTTATAATCACCCAGTTACGTTGTGACGTTTGGTAGCACACAAAGTGTTCCTCCGGCAAACGGGAGTTGCATAATCTCATAGTCATAGGAACATGTATAAGTCATGAAGAAAGCAATAGCAACATACTAAACGATCGGGTGCTAAGCTAATGGAATGGGTCATGTCAATCAGATCATTCAACTAATGATGTGACCTCGTTAATCAAATAACAACTCTTTGTTCATGGTTAGGAAACTTAACCATCTTTGATTAACGAGCTAGTCTAGTAGAGGCATACTAGTGACACTCTGTTTGTCTATGTATTCACACATGTATTATGTTTCCGGTTAATACAATTCTAGCATGAATAATAAACATTTATCATGATATAAGGAAATAAATAATAACTTTATTATTGGCTCTAGGGCATATTTCCTTCAGTCTCCCACTTGCACTAGAGTCAATAATCTAGATCACATCACCATGTGATTAACATCGATAGTTCACATCATCATGTGATTAATACCCATAGTTCACATCGCCATGTGACTAACACCCAAAGGGTTTACTAGATTCAATAATCTAGTTCACATCGCTATGTGATTAACACTCAAAGAGTACTAAGGTATGATCATGTTTTGCTTGTGAGAGAATCTTAGTCAACGGGTCTTTCACATTCAGATCCGTTATGTATTTTGCAATTTTTTATGTCTACAATGCTCTGCATGGAGCTACTCTAGCTAATTGCTCCCACTTTCAATATGTATCTAGATCGAGACTTAGAGTCATCCAGATCTGTGTCAAAACTTGCATCGACGTAACTCTTTACGACGAACCTTTTGTCACCTCCATAACCGAGAAACATATCCTTATTCCAGTAAGGATAATTTTGACCGCTGTCCATTGATCTACTCCTAGATCACTATTGTACTCCCTTGCTTAACATAGGGTATACAATAGATCTGATACACAACATGACATACTTCATAGAACTATGGCCAAGGCATAGGGTATGACTTTCATTCTCTTTCTATCCTCTGCCGTGGTCGGGCTTTGAGTCTTACTCAACTTCACACCTTGTAATACAGGCAAGAACTCTTTCTTTGACTGCTCCATTTTGAACTACTTCAAAATCTTGTCAAGGTATGTACTCATTGAAAAAACTTATCAAGCGTCTTGATCTATCTCTATAGATCTTGGAGCTCAATATGTAAGCAGCTTCACCGAAGTCTTTCTTTGAAAAACTCCTTTCAAACACTCCTTTATGCTTTACAGAATAATTCTACATTATTTCCGATCAACAATATGTCATTCACATATACTTATTAGAAATGTTGTAGTGCTCCCACTCACTTTCTTGTAAATACAGGCTTCTCCGCAAGTCTGTATAAAACTATATGCTTTGATCAGCTCATCAAAGCGTATATTCCAACTCCGAGATGCTTGCACCAGTCCACAGATGGATCGCTGGAGCTTTGCACATTTTGTTAGCACTTTTCGGATTGACAAAACCTTCTGGTTGCATCATATACAACCCTTCTTTAATAAATCCATTAAGGAATGCAGTTTTGTTTATCCATTTGCCAGATTTCATAAAATGCGGCAATTACTAACATGATTCGGACAGACTCAAGCATAGATACGAGTGAGAAACTCTCATCGTAGTCAACGCCTTGAACTTGTCGAAAACCTTTTGCGACAATTCTAGCTTTGTAGATAGTAACACTACTATCAGCGTCCGTCTTCCTCTTGAAGATCCATTTATTCTCAATTGCTTGCCGATCATCGGGCAAGCCAACCAAAGTCCAAACTTTGTTCTCATACATGGATCATATCTCAGATTTCATGGCCTCAAACCATTTCGCGGAATCTGGGCTCATCATTGCTTCCTCATAGTTCGCAAGTTCGTCAGGGTCTAGTAACATGACTTCCAAAACAGGATTACCGTACCACGCTGGTGCGGATCTCACTCTGGTTTACCTACGAGATTCGGTAGTAACTTGATCTGAAGTTACATGATCATCATCATTAGCTTCCTCACTAATTGGTGTAGTAGTCACAAGAACAGATTTTTGTGATGAACTACTTTCCAATAAGGGAGAAGGTACAATTACCTTATCAAGTTTTCTACTTTCCTCCCACTCACTTCTTTCGAGAGAAACTCCTTCTCTAGAAAGTATCCATTCTCAGCAACGAATGTCTTGCCTTTGGATCTGTGATAGAAGGTGTACCCAACTGTCTCCTTTGGGTATCCTATGAAGACATATTTCTCCGATTTTTGAGTTTGAGCTTATCGGGATGAAACTTTTTCACATAAGCATCGCAACTCCAAACTTTAAGAAACGACAGCTTAGGTTTCTTGCCAAACCATAGTTCACACGGTGTCGTCTCAACGGATTTAGATGGTGCCCTATTTAACGTGAATGCAGCTATCTCTAATGCATGATCCCAAAACGATATTGGTAAATCGGTAAGAAACATCATAGATTGTACTATATCCAATAAAGTACGGTTATGACGTTCGGACACACCATTATGCTGTGGTGTTCCAGGTGGCATGAATTTGTGAAACTATTCCACATTGTTTTAATTGAAGACCAAACTCGTAACTCAAATATTTGTCTCCGTGATCAGATCGTAGAAACCTTATTTTCTTGTCACGATGATTTTCCACTTCACTCTGAAATTCTTTGAACTTTTTCAAATGTTTCAGACTTATGTTTCATCAAGTAGATATACCCATATCTGCTTAAATCATCTGTGAAGGTCAGAAAATAACGATAATCGCCGCGAGCCTTAACACTCATCGGATTGCATACATCAGTATATATTATTTCCAATAAGTCAGTTGCTCGCTCCATTCTTCCGGAGAACGGAGTTTTAGTCATCTTGCCCATGAGGCACGGTTCGCAAGAATCAAGTGATTCCAAAAGCCCATCAGCATGGAGTTTCTTCATGCGCTTTACACCAATATGACCTAAACGGCAGTGCCACAAATAAGTTGCACTATCATTATTAACTTTGCATCTTTTGGTTTCAATATTATGAATATGTGTATCACTACGATCGAGATCCAACGAACTTGTTTCATTGGGTGTATGACCCTCGAAGGTTTTATTCTTGTAAACAGAACAACAATTATTCTCTGACTTTAATGAATAACTGTATTGCAATAAACATGATCAAATCATATTCATGCTCAACGCAAACACCAAATAACATTTATTTAGGTTCAACACTAATCCCGAAAGTATAGGGAGTGTGCGATGATGATATCAATCTTGGAACCACTTCCAACACACATCGTCACTTCACCCTTAACTAGTCTCTGTTCATTCTGCAACTCCCATTTCGAGTTACTACTCTTAGCAACTGATCCAGTATCAAATACTGAGGGGTTGCTATAAACACTAGTAAAGTACACATCAATAACATGTATATCAAATATACTTTTGTTCACTTTGCCATCCTTCTTATCCGCCAAATACTTGGGGCAGTTCCGCTTACAGTGACCAGTCCCTTTGCAGTAGAAGCACTTAGTCTCAGGCTTAGGACCGGACTTGGGCTTCTTCACTTGAGCGGCAACTTGCTTGCCGTTCTTCTTGAAGTTCCCCTTCTTCCCTTTTGCCCTTTTCTTCAAACTAGTGGTCTTGTCAACCATCAACACTTGATGTTTTTCTTGATTTCTACCTTCATCGATTTCAGCATCACGAAGAGCTTGGGAATCGTTTCCGTTATCCCTTGCATATCATAGTTCATCAAGAAGTTCTACTAACTTGGTGATGGTGTCTAGAGAATTCTGTCAATCACTATCTTATCTGGAAGATTAACTCCCACTTGATTCAAGCGATTGTAGTACCCAGACAATCTGAGCACATGCTCACTAGTTGAGCGATTCTCCTCCATCTTTTAGCTATAGAACTTGTTGGAGACTTCATATCTCTCAACTCGGGTATTTGCTTGAAATATTAACTTCAACTCCTGGAACATCTCATATGGTCCATGACGTTCAAAACGTCTTTGAAGTCCCAATTCTAAGCCATTAAGCATGGTGCACTAAACTATCAAGTAGTCATCATATTGAGCTAGCCAAACGTTCATAACGTCCGCATCTGCTCCTGCAATAGGTCTGTCACCTAGCGGTGCATCAAGGACATAATTTTTCTGTGCAGCAATGAGGATAAACCTCAGATCACGGATCCAATCTGCATCATTGCTACTAACATCTTTCAACACAATTACCTCTAGGAACATATCAAAATAAACACAGGGAAGTAACAACGCGAGCTATTGATCTACAACATAATTTGCAAAATACTACCAGGACTAAGTTCATGATAAATTTAAGTTCAATTTAATCATATTACTTAAGAACTCCCACTTAGATAGACATCCCTCTAATCCTCTAAGTGATCACGTGATCCAAATCAACTAAACCATAACCGATCATCACGTGAGATGGAGTAGTTTTCAATGGTGAACATTGTTATGTTGATCATATCTACTATATGATTCACACTCGACCTTTCGGTCTCCGTGTTCCGAGGCCATATCTGCATATGCTAGGCTCGTCAAGTTTAACCTGAGTATTCTGCGTGTGCAAAAACTGGCTTGCACCCGTTGTAGATGGACGTAGAGCTTATCGCACCCGATCATCACGTGGTGTCTGGGCACGACGAACTTTGGCAACGGTGCATACTCAGGGAGAACACTTCTTGATAATTTAGTGAGAGATCATCTTATAATGCTACCGTCAATCAAAGCAAGATAAGATGCATAAAAGGATAAACATCAAATGCAATCAATATAAGTGATATGATATGGCCATCATCATCTTGTGCTTGTGATCTCCATCTCCGAAGCACCGTCATGATCACCATCGTCACCGGCGCGACACCTTGATCTCCATCGTAGCATCGATGTCGTCTTGCTAATCTTATGCTTCCACAACTATCACTACCGCTTAGTAATAAAGTAAAGCATTACATCGCGATTGCATTGCATACAATAAAGCGACAACCATATGGCTCCTGCCAGTTGCCGATAACTCGGTTACAAAACATGATCATCTCATACAATAAAATTTAGCATCATGCCTTGACCATATCACATCACAACATGCCCTGCAAAAACAAGTTAGACGTCCTCTACTTTGTTGTTGCAAGTTTTACATGGCTGCAACGGGCTTAAGCAAGAACCAATCTCACCTACGCATCAAAACCACAATGATAGTTTGTCAAATAGACTGCATTTTAACCTTCTCAAGGACCGGGCGTAGCCACACTCGGTTCAACTAAAGTTGGAGAGACAGTCGCCCGCAAGCCATCTATGTGCAAAGCACGTCGAGGGAACCGGTCTCGCATAAGCGTACACGTAAGGTTGGTCTGGGTCGTCTCGTCCAACAATACCGCCGAACCAAAATATGACATGCTGGTAGGCAGTATGACTTGTATCGCCCACAACTCACTTGTGTTCTACTCGTGCAAATAACATCAAAACCATAAAACCTAGCCTCTGATATCACTGTTGGGCAACGTAGTAATTTCAAAAAAATTCCTACGCACACGCAAGATCATGGTGATGCATAGCTACGAGGGGAGAGCATGATCTACGTACCCTTGTAGATCGCAACGGAAGCGTTGACACAACGTAGAGGAAGTAGTCGTACGTCTTCTTCCTGATCCGACCGATCCAAGCACCGTTACTCCGGCACCTCCGAGTTCTTAGCACACATACAGCTCGATGATGATCCCCGGGCTCCGATCCAGCAAAGCTTCGGGGAGGAGTTCCGTCAGCACGACGGCGTGGTGACGATCTTGATGTATTACCGACGCAGGGCTTCGCCTAAGCACTACAACGATATGATCGAGGTGGAATATGGTGGCAGGGGGCACCGCACACGGCTAAGGAACGATCTCAAGGATCAACTTGTGTGTCTAGAGGTGCCCCCTGCCCCTGCATATAAAGGAGCCAAGGGGGAGGGGTGCGCCGGCCAGGGAGAGGGCGCAGGAGGAGTCCTACTCCCACCGGGAGTAGGATCCCCCCCCCCAATCCTAGTTGGACTAGGTTTCCCAAAGGGGGAAAGAGAGAGAGGGGGGGCCGGCCCCTTCTCCTAGTCCTAATAGGACTAAGGGAAGGGGGGCGCGCGGCCACCTATGGGCTGCCCCTTTTCTCTTTTCCACTAAGGCCCATGAAGGCCCATATGGCTCCCGGGGGGTTCCGGTAACCTCCCGGTAATCCGGTAAAATCCCGATTTTACCCGGAACACTTCCAATATCCAAATATAGGCTTCCAATATATCAATCTTTATGTCTCGACCATTTCGAGACTCCTCGTCATGTCCGTGATCACATCCGGGACTCCGAACAACCTTCGGTACATCAAAATGCATAAACTCATAATAACTGTCATCGTAACATTAAGCGTGCGGACCCTACGGTTCGAGAACAATGTAGACATGACCGAGACACTTCTCCGGTCAATAACCAATAGCGGGACCTGGATGCCCATATTGGCTCCTACATATTCTACGAAGATCTTTATCGGTCAGACCGCATAACAACATACGTTGTTCCCTTTGTCATCGGTATGTTACTTGCCCGAGATTCGATCGTCGGTATCCAATACCTAGTTCAATCTCATTACTGGCAAATCTCTTTACTCGTTCCATAATACATCATCTCGCAACTAACTTATTAGTTGCAATGCTTGCAAGGCTTAAGTGATGTGCATTACCGAGAGGGCCCAGAGATACCTCTCCGATAATCGGAGTGACAAATCCTATTCTCGAAATATGCCAACCCAACATCTACCATTGGAGACACCTGTAGAGCTCATTTATAATCACCCAGTTACATTGTGACGTTTGGTAGCACACAAAGTGTTCCTCCGGCAAACGGGAGTTGCATAATCTCATAGTCATAGGAACATGTATAAGTCATGAAGAAAGCAATAGCAACATACTAAATGAGCGGGGTGCTAAGCTAATGGAATGGGTCAGGTCAATCAGATCATTCAACTAATGATGTGACCTCATTAATCAAATAACAACTCTTTGTTCATGGTTAGGAAACTTAACCATCTTTGATTAACGAGCTAGTCTAGTAGAGGCATACTAGTGACACTCTGTTTGTCTATGTATTCACACATGTATTATGTTTCCGGTTAATACAATTCTAGCATGAGTAATAAACATTTATCATGATATAAGGAAATAAATAATAACGTTATTATTGCCTCTAGGGCATATTTCCTTCACCTCTCCCCTTGCAGCCGCCTACCGCACCAACCTCCCTCCTCCCTCCTCGCCAATGAAACCCTAGCCAACAGCCATGGCTAGGGTTTTTGAAGTTTCTCCCCATCCGATCTGGCGTGTCTGCCTCCAAGGACAAGCTTCGGCGACTTCCTCCTCCCTCCCTCCCTGAACCTTAGCCACTCCAAACCCTTGACCCCTTATTGTCTCGTCTCTGCAGGTAGACCATGCCGACAAGCGACCAGGACAACGCCCGAAGAGGAGAGGAGGGACTTCTCCTCACCGTGTAGTCGCCGACCTTGTCCTGCTCGAGGAGGAGGAGCAGGAGGGGCGCACCCAGCCACCACAGTCGCCGCCGTCAAGGGCTTCTTCACCTGGACCTCGAAATCCACGGCGCCATCATCCAACCACCCAAGGTGAAGGTGCCCCAACTCCCCTCCGTCCCCTCTCCCCGCCTTGTTGTTGGGGAACACAGTAATTTCAAAAAAATTCCTACGCACACGCAGGATCATGGTGATGCATAGCAACGAGAGGGGAGAGTGTTGTCCATGTACCCTCGTAGACTATAAGCGGAAGCGTTACGACAACGCGGTTGATGTAGTCGTACGTCTTCACGATCGACCGATCCTAGTACCGAAAGTACGGCACCTCCGCGATCTTCACACGTTCGGCTCGGTGACGTCCCACAAACTCTCGATCCAGCTGAGTGTCGAGGGAGAGCTTCGTCAGCACGACGGTGTGATGACAGTGATGATGATGCTATCGTCGCCGGGCTTTGCCTAAGCACTACGATGATATGACCGAGGTGGATTATGGTGGAGGGGGCACCGCACACGGCTAAGGGATCAATGATCAACTTGTGTGTCTATGGGGTGCCCCCCTCCCCGTATATAAAGGAGTGGAGGAGGGGGAGGGTTGTCTACTATGGAGCGCCCTGGGGAGTCCTACTCCTACCGGGAGTAGGATTCCCCCCTTTCCATGTAGTAGGAGTAGGAGAGTAGTAAAGGGAAGAGAGAAGAGAAGGAAGGAGGGGGTGCCGCCCCTTCCTCCGGTTAATGTCCGAACTCACTCGGAACCATTCCGATGTCCAAACATATATATCGATCTTTATGTCGCAACCATTTCGAGACTCCTCGTCATGCCCGTGATCACATCCGGAGCTCTGAACAACCTTCTGTTCATCAAAACACATAAACTCATAATACCGATCGTCACCGAATGTTAAGCGTGCGGACCCTACGAGTTCAAGAACTATGTAGACATGACCGAGACATGTCTCCGGTCAATAACCAATAGCGGAACCTGGATGTTCATATTGGCTCCCACATATTCTATGAAGATCTTTATCGGTCAAACCGTATAACGATATATGTTGTTCCCTTTGTCATCGGTATATTACTTTCCTGAGATTTGATCGTCGGTATCTCAATACCTAGTTCAATCTCGTTACCGACAAGTCTCTTTACTCGTTCTGTAATGCATCATCCCGCAACTAACTCATTAGTCACATTGTTTGCAAGGCTTATATTGATGTGCATTACCGAGAGGGCCTAGAGATACCTCTCCAACAATCGGAGTGACAAATCCTAATCTCGATCTATGCCAACTCAACAAACACCATCGGATACACCTATAGAGCACCTTTATAATCACCCAGTTACGTTGTGACATTTGGTAGCACACAAAGTGTTCCTCCAGTATTCGGGAGTTGCATGATCTCATAGTCATAGGAACACGTATAAGTTATGGAGAAAGCAATAGCAACAAACTAAACGATCATTGTGCTAAGATAATGGATGGGTCAAGTCAATCACATCATTCTCTAATGATGTGATCCTATTAATCAAATGACAACTCATGTCTATGGTTAGGAAACATAACCATCATTGATTCAATGAGCTAGTCAAGTAGAGGCAACTAGTGACACTCTGTTTGTCTATGTATTCACACATGAACTAAGTTTCCGGTTAATACAATTCTAGCATGAATAATAAACATTTATCATGATATAAGGAAATATAAATAACAACTTTATTATTGCCTCTAGGGCATATTTCCTTCACTTGTTTCATTCGATCTAGCGGCCATTGATTTGGGTTCTTCAAGGCTGCATAATTACTCTACCAGAGTAGACCATCTCCTGCACATGTACCTACATACCAGAGTAGACCATCTATATAGTCTCTAGCCATGTTGATAAGAATTTTTTAAGAAAGAAATCAAGTCAGATTATATACGTACAATTATTATGCACATACGTATGGTGACATCTCATTATATTCTTTGATGCTTTTTTTATTGCATAGGCGTTAGGCTACGAGTTGGATCTGATTATTCGGTGCTTGCATACATGTCATGGTGTCACAGATTGGAAATGATGAGGAATTGAGTAGAAGATAGAGTTCAATTTCTTGTGCTGGGCTGGTCTGGTTCAGTCTGCTTCTATTTTCGAGAGAAACTCCTTCTCTAGAAAAACTCCGAATTTAGCAACAAAAGTCTTGCCTTCGGATCTGTGATAGAACGTGTACCCAACAGTCTCCTTTGGGTATCCTATGAAGACACATTTATCCGATTTGGGTTCGAGCTTATCAGGTTGAAGCTTTTTCACATAAGCATCGCAGCCCCAAACTTTCAGAAACGACAACTTTGGTTTCTTACCAAACCATAGTTCATAAGGCATCGTCTCAACGGATTTCGATGGTGCCCTATTTAAGGTGAATGCAGCCCTCTCTAAAGCATATCCCCAAAACGATAGCGGTAAATCAGTAAGAGACATCATAGATCGCACCATATCTAGTATAGTACGATTACGACGTTCGGACACACCATTACGCTGTGGTGTTCCGGGTGGCGTGAGTTGCGAAACTATTCCGCATTGTTTCAAATGAAGACCAAACTCATAACTCGAATATTCTCCTCCACGATCAGATCGTAGATACTTTATTTTCTTGTTACGATGATTTTCAACTTCACTCTGAAATTCTTTGAACTTTTCAAATGGTTCAGACTTATGTTTCATTAAGTAGATATACCCATATCTTCCTAAATCATCTGTGAAGGTGAGAAAATAACGATATCCACCACGAGCCTCAACATTCATTGGACCACATACATCTGTATGTATGATCTCCAACAAATTTGTTGCTCTCTCCATAGTTCCGGAGAACGGCGTTTTAGTCATCTTGCCCATGAGGCACGGTTCGCAAGTACCAAGTGATTCATAATCAAGTGGTTTCAAAAGTCCATCAGTATGGAGTTTCTTCATGCTCTTTATTCCGATATGACCCAAATGGCAGTGCCACAAATAAGTTGCACTATCATTATCAACTCTGCATCTTTTGGCTTCAATATTATGAATATGTGTATCACCACTATCGAGATTTAGCAAAAAGAGACCACTCTTCAAGGGTGCATGACCATAAAAGATATTACTCATATAAATAGAACAACCATTATTCTCTGATTTAAATGAATAACCGTCTCGCATCAAACAAGATCCAGATATAATGTTCATGCTCAATGCTGGCACCAAATAACAATTATTTAGGTCTAATACTAATCCCGAAGGTAGATGTAGAGGTAGCGTGCCGACCGCGATCACATCGACTTTGGAACCATTTCCCACGCGCATCGTCACCTTCTCCTTACTCCGTAGCCCCTATTTTGAGTTGCAAATGTTTGCAACAGAACCAGTATCAAATACCCAGGTGCTACTGCGAGCATTAGTAAGGTACACATAAATAAATTGTATATCACATATACCTTTATTTACTTTGCCATCCTTCTTATCTGCCACATACTTGGGGCAGTTCCGTTTCCAGTGACCAGTCTGCTTGCAGTAGAAGCACTCAGTCTCAGGCTTAGGTCCAGACTTGGGTTTCTTCTCCTGAGCAGCAACTTGTTTATTGTTCTTCTTGAAGTTCCTCTTCTTCTTCCCTTTGCCCTTTTTCTTGAAACTGGTGGTCTTATTGACCATCAACATTTGATGCTCCTTCTTGATTTCTACCTCCGCGGCTTTTAGCATCGCGAAGAGCTCGGGAATAGTCTTATTCATCCCTTGCATATTATAGTTCATCACGAAGCTTCTGTAGCTTGGTGGCAGTGATTGAAGAACTCTGTCAATGACACTATCAACTGGAATATTAACTCCCAGTTGAGTCAAGTGATTATGATACCCAAACATTTTGTGTATATGTTCACTGACCGAACTATTCTCCTCCATCTTGCAGCTATAGAACTTATTGGAGACTTCATATCTCTCAATCCGGGCATTTGCTTGAAATATTAACTTCAACTCCTGTAACATCTCATATTCTCCATGACGTTCAAAATGTCATTGAAGACCCGGTTCTAAGCCGTAAAGCATGGCACACTGAACTATCGAGTAGTCATCAGCTTTGCTCTGCCAGATGTTCATAATATCTGGTGTTGCTCCTGCAGCAGGCTTGGCATTTAGCGGTGCTTCCAGGACGTAATTCTTCTGTGCAGCAATGAGGATAATCCTCAAGTTATGGACCCAGTCCGTGTAATTGCTACCATCATCTTTCAACTTTGCTTTCTCAAGGAACGCATTAAAATTCAACGGAACAACAGCACGGGCCATCTATCTACAATCAACATAGACAAGCAAGATACTATCAGGTACTAAGTTCATGATAAATTTAAGTTCAATTTAATCATATTATTTAAGAACTCCCACTTAGATAGACATCCCTCTAATCCTCTAAGTGATCGCGTGATCCATATCAACTAAACCATGTCCGATCATCACGTGAGCTGGAGTAGTATCAATGGTGAACATCACTATGTTGATCATATCTACTATATGATTCACGCTCGACCTTTCGGTCTCCGTGTTCCGAGGCCATATCTGTTATATGCTAGGCTCGTCAAGTTTAACTTGAGTATTTTGCGTGTGCAACTGTTTTGCACCCGTTGTATTTGAACGTAGAGCCTATCACACCCGATCATCACGTGGTCTCTCAGCACGAAGAACTTTCGCAATGGTGCATACTCAGGGAGAACACTTATACTTTGATAATTTAGTGAGGGATCATCTTATAATGCTACCGTCAATCAAAGCAAGATAAGATGCATAAAAGATAAACATCACATGCAATCAATATAAGTGATATGATATGGCCATCATCATCTTGTGTTTGTGATCTCCATCTCCGAAGCACCTTCATGATCACCATCGTCACCGACGCAACACCTTGATCTCCATCGTAGCATCGTTGTCGTCTTGCGAATCTTATGCTTCCACGACTATCGCTACTGCTTAGTGATAAAGTAAAGCATTACAGGGCGATTGCATTGCATACAGTAAAGCGACAACCATATGGCTCCTGCCAGTTGCCGATAACTTGGTTACAAAACATGATCATCTCATATAATAAAATTTAGCATCATGTCTTGAGCATATCACATCACAACAAGCCCTGCAACAACAATTTAGACGTCCTCTACTTTGTTGTTGCAAATTTTACGTGGCTGCTACGGGCTTAGCAAGAATCGTTCTTACCTATGCATCAAAACCACAACGATAGTTTGTCAAGTTGGTGTTGTTTTAACCTTCGCAAGGACCGGGCGTAGCCACACTTGGTTCAACTAAAGTTGGAGAAACTGACACCAGTCAGCCACCTGTGTGCAAAGCACGTCGGTAGAACCAGTCTCGTGTAAGCATACGCATAATGTCGGTCCGGGCCGCTTCATCCAACAATACCGCCGAACCAAAGTATGACATGCTGGTAAGCAGTATGACTTATATCGCCCACAACTCACTTGTGTTCTACTCGTGCATATGACATCTACGCATAAAACCTGGCTTGGATGCCACTGTTGGGGAATGTAGCAATTTCAAAAAAATTCCTACGCACACGCAAGATCATGGAGATGCATAACAACGAGAGGGGAGAGTGTTGTCTACGTACCCTCGTAGACCGTTCGCGGAAGCGTTATATCAACGCGGTTGATGTAGTCGTATGTCTTCACGTCCGACCGATCCAATTACCGAAAGCATGACACCTTCGAGTTCTGCACACGTTCGGCTCGGTGACGTCCTTGCCTTCTCGATCTAGCAAGAGGGGCGAAGTAGTAGATGAGTTCCGGCAGCACGACGGCGTGGTGACGGTGTTGGTGAAGAACAATCTCCGCAGGGCTTCGCCTAAGCACTACGAAAACTATGACGGAGGATAAACTAGAGGGGACGGGGTTGCCAGCACACGGCTAGGTGTTTCTTGATGTGTCTTGGGTGCTAGCCCTACCCCTCTATTTATATGTTGAGCCTTGGGGTCGAAACTTGGAGTAAACGCATCCACAAAGTCGGTTTCACCCGAAAGGCAAGAGTCCTTCTCGGACTCCAGGGCCAGATGCCAGGGTTCTCGGTGTCTGGATCCAGACGCCAGGGACCCTAGCGTCTGGCCCCTGGACTCCACAAACTTCCTTTTGCGCTTTCGAAAAACCTTGTGGGCTTTCCCCTTTGGCCCAAATAAAGTGTTCTCGTATCCAAACATTTCAGGAAACATCCGAAACCCCTTCCGGTGAATTCCAGAACCCTTCCGGTGACCAAACACTATTATCCCATATATCAAACTTTATCTCCGGACCATTCCGGAGTTCCTCATCATGTCTGTGATCTCATCCCGGACTCCGAACAACATTCGGTCACCAACATACATAACTCATATAGTACTATATCGTCAACGAACGTTAAGCGTGCAGACCCTACGGGTTCGAGAACTATGTAGACATGACCGAGACACCTCTCTGGTCAATAACCAACAGCGGGACCTAGATGCCCATATTGGCTCCTACATATTCTACGAAGATCTTTATCGATCAGACCGCATAACAACATACGTTTTTCCCTTTGTCATCGGTATGTTACTTGCCCGAGATTCGATCGTCGGTATCTTCAATACCTAGTTCAATCTCGTTACCGGCAAGTCTCTTTACTCGTTCCGTAATACATCATCCCGCAACTAACTCATTAGTTGCAATGCTTGCAAGGCTTATAGTGATGTGCATTACTGAGTGGGCCCAGAGATACCTCTCCGACAATCAGAGTGACAAATCCTAATCTCAAAATACGCCAACCCAACAAGTACCTTTGGAGACACCTGTAGAGCACCTTTATAATCACCCAGTTACGTTGTGACGTTTGGTGGCACACAAAGTGTTCCTCTGATAAACGGGAGCTGCATAATCTCATAGTCATAGGAACATGTATAACTCATGAAGAAAGCAATAGCAACAAACTAAACGATCAAGTGCTAAGCTAACGGAATGGGTCAAGTCAATCACATCATTCTCCTAATGATGTGATCCCGTTAATCAAATGACAACTCATGTCTATGGTTAGGAAACTTAACCATCTTTGATCAACGAGCTAGTCAAGTAGAGGCATACTAGTGACACTCTGTTTGTCTATGTATTCACACATGTATTATGTTTCCGGTTAATACAATTCTAGCATGAATAATAAACATTTATCATGAAATAAGGAAATAAATAATAACTTTATTATTGCCTCTAGGGCATATTTCCTTCAAATGCAACCGGAAGCAGTTGCGTCATAATTACGTGGCAGTCATGAGACTTTAGGTTCTGGAACTTTTTCTCTGGGATATTTATTATTCCCTTTATATTTAACAAGAAGCCAGTCGGGACCTTCATACTGAGCAGGCATTCAAAAAAGATTTCCTTCTCTTCCCTGGTAAGAGCGTAGCTGGCAGGACCTTCATACTGCTTTGGAGGCATGCCGTCTTTTTCGTGCAAACGTTGCAGGTCTTCCCGTGCCTCAGGTAGTCAGGTGTATCTTTTGTCTTCCCATACAGGTTGCAGGTCCTAACAGGTTCACGCAAAGGTTCTTCGTCACGTGCATCACGTCGATTGAAGAGTGCACCTCTAGCTCTTTCCAGTAGGGTAGGTCCCAAAATATAGATTTCTTCTTCCACATGGGTGTGCGTCCCTCAGTGTCATTCGGAACAGCTAGTCCGCCCGGACCCTTCCCAAATATTACGTGTAAATCAGAGACCATATCAAGTACGTGATCACCGGTACGCATGGCGGGCTTCTTCCGGTGATCTGCCTCGCCTTTGAAATGCTTCCCTTTCTTTCGACATTGATGGTTGGTCGGGAGAAATCAACGATGGCCTAGGTACACATTCTTCTTGCATCTGTCCAGGTATATACTTTCGGTGTCAGCTAAACAGTGCGTGCATGCGTGGTATCCCTTGTTTGTCTATCCTGAAAGGTTACTGAGAGCGGGCCAATCGTTGATGGTTACAAACAGCAACGCATGCAGGTTAAATTCCACCTTTTTGTGCTCATCCCACGCACGTACATCGTTTCCATTCCACAGCTGTAAAAGTTCTTCAACTAATGGCCTTAGGTACACATCAATGTCATTGCCGGGTTGCTTGGGGCCTTGGATGAGAATTGGCATCATAATCAACTTCCGCTTCATGCACATCCAAGGAGGAAGGTTATACATACATAGAGTCACGGGCCAGGTGTTGTGATTGCTGCTCTGCTCCCCGAAAGGATTAATGACATCCGTGCTTAAACCATATGTTCCTTGGGTCACCTGCAAACTGAGCCCAGTACTTTCTCTCGATTTTTATCCACTGCGACCTGTCAGTGGGTGCTCTCAACTTCCCGTCTTTCTTACGGTCCTCACTGTGCCATCGCATCAACTTGGCATGCTCTTCGTTTCTGAACAGTAGTTTCAACCGTGGTATTATAGGAGCATACCACATCACCTTTGCAGGAACCCTCTTCCTGCGGGGCTCGCCCTCAACATCACCAGGGTCATCTCGTCTGATCTTATACCGCAATGCACCGCATACCGGGCATGCGTTCAAATCCTTGTACGCACCGCGGTAGAGGATGCAGTCATTAGGGCATGCATGTATCTTCTCCACCTCCAATCCTAGTGGGCATATGACCTTCTTTGCTACGTACGTACTGTCGAGCAATTCGTTATCCTTTGGAAGCTTCTTCTTCAATATTTTCAATAGCTTCTCAAATCCTTTGTCAGGCACATCATTCTCTGCCTTCCACTGCAGCAATTCCAGTACGGTACCGAGCTTTGTGTTGCCATCTTCACAATTGGGGTACAACCTTTTTTTGTGATCCTCTAACATGCGATCGAACTTCAGCTTCTCCTTTTCACTTTCGCACTTTCCCCTTGCATCAACAATGACCCGGCAGAGATCATCATCGGGCACATCGTCTGGTTCCTCTTGATCTTCAGCTTCCTCTTGATCTTCAACTTCCCCCGTTGCAGCATCACCGTATTCAGGGGGCACATAGTTGTCATCGTCCGCTTCTTCTTCGTTGTCTTCCATCATAACCCCTATTTCTCCGTGCTTCGTCCAAACATTATAGTGTGGCATGAAACCCTTATAAAGCAGCTGGGTATGAAGGATTTTCTTGTCAGAGTAAGACCTCGTATTCCCACAATCAGGGCATGGACAACACATAAAACCATTCTGCTTGTTTGCCTCAGCCACTTCGAGAAATTTACGCACGCCCTTAATATACTCGGAGGTGTGTCTGTCACCGTACATCCATTGCCGGTTCACCTGCGTGCATTATATATAATTATGTGTGTCAAAAGTAAGAAAATTAGACAAGTATCTATCTAAAGTAAGATTTTTTTCTTTCACAAAGAAGATAAGAACAAGAGGCTCGCCACGGTGGTGTCGGCGACGAGATTGGCATGGGCGATCGACGGCGGTGAAGACGAGGACAGGGAGTGACGGACCGCTAAACCTAGACAAATCTCGGAAAAAATGGAGCTCCGAGGTCGAGCTTTGAGAGGAGAAAGCTTAACTAATGTGGCTCGGGCATTTCATCGAACACCTCACATGCATAAGAGGTGAGCTAGAGCATCCAAATGCCCTTCCTCGCCGGCCAGCAAAAAACAGAGCGCTGTGGAGTGCTTTGCTCGCCGGCAGTGGGGTATATATAGGAAACTCATTGGTCCCGGTTCGTGGCTAGAACCGGGAATAAAGCCCATCCTTCTGTCCCAGTTCGAGCCAAGAACCGGGACCTATGTTTGTGGGCATGGAGCGAGGCCCATTGGTCCCGGTTCGTGCCAAGAATCGGGACAAATGGGCCCAGACGAACCGGGACCAATGCCCACGAGGCCCCGGCCGCCCCCCTGGACTCACGAACCGGGACGAATGGGCTGGCCAGGCACGAACGAAAGCCCCATTTTCTACTAGTGGTAGTACTCCCTCCGTTCAAAAATAGATGACCCAACTTTATACTCCCTCCATTGGTCCCGGTTCGTGGAAGAACCGGGACTAATGGGTTGTGCAGGCACGAACGAAAGCCTCATTTTCTACTAGTGGTAGTACTCCCTCCGTTCAAAAATAGATGACCCAACTTTATACTCCCTCCATTGGTCCCGGTTCGTGGAAGAACCGGGACTAATGGGCTGGCCAGGCACGAACGAAAGCCCCATTTTCTACTAGTGGTAGTACTCCCTCCGTTCAAAAATAGATGACCCAACTTTATACTCCCTCCATTTCTTTTTAGTCTGCATATAAGATTTGGTCAAAGTCAAACTTTATAAGTTTGACTAATTTTATAGAAAAAAATTATTAACATCTACAATAATAAAGCTATATGATATGAAAATTGATTTCATGATGCAACTAACAATGTTGATTTCATATTGTGAATCTCGATATTTTTTTTCTATAAATAAACTTAATCAAAGTTAACAAAGTTTGACTTTGACCAAATCTTATATGTAGACTAAAAAGAAAATAGAGGAAGTATAAAGTTGAGTCATCTATTTTGGAATGAATGGAGTAGTAGTTAATTGGCCCCTGTAGAACACTGTTCAAGGTCAACATGATTGGTACTTACCTGAAAAATAGTAAAAGCCAACATCACCGACGGTTCCTTGAGATGGACATGGCATTATTACACGAAAGCAGTACCCAGTTAGTTGATCCCACACGCCTGGATCACATCTCGCATTGCCATGCCGACGACCAGATCTCATCTTATCTCACAACCGCGTGTCTCACGTGTGAAGCCATCTACCGTACTACGTACTCACTGATGATGGTGCAGACAGAAAAGGGAAGATTAATTTACAGAGTAATTACCAGGACGTAGAGGGTGCAGGCGACGATGATGGAGCGGTAGCGGCCGAGCCAGGAGTCGGCGACGAAGGCGCCCAGCAGCGGCATCAGGCAGGCTGTCCCCGACCAGGCGTTGACGGCGGCGTTGGTGTGGCCCAGCGGCCCCGTCAGGTACGTGATCACTGATCAGGTTCGCCGAGACGCCGAAGTAGCCGAAGCTACCCTAGATCTCCACCACTGCCGAGTTGACCGGACAAATCGATCAAGATTCAAGAAGACTGTTGCTTAACGAACCAACAGGGGAACAGAGCGTGCGAGAGTCCATACCGCAGACGAAGAGGGCGGAGCGCAATCCGCCGGAGCCGGCGCGGCGCACGGGACGACCGCGGAAGTCGGAGAGACCGGCCAGCGGCGCCGCCTCGTCGTCGGCCGTCTGCAGGAACGGGCCTCGGCATCCGCCATCTCTCTGCCTCTCTCCAGTCTCCACTGCTCTCGGTCTCGGATGATTTTTTTTCCTGTGCTCTCGGCTGGCTGGCTGGCTGGCTGGCAGGCTGTCATCCGCCATTTCTCATTTTATTTTCGTCTGACATATACGGAATAGATACGTTCAGAAAACGAAAAATAAAGGAAAGAAGGTGATCCGATGAGATTAAAACAAGTACTGTACATAGGAAAACAATTGCAGAGCCCGCCCATGGAAAAGGTTGCAGCGCCGATACATCATCCACTCAAGCCGCGAAATCAGCCCAGCACGACGCCGCGCTAGAAAGGCCACATTTTACGACCCGATAGTCTTCTCCGAGGGCCGAAGCCCGCCCCTAGTTTGCGGTATGATCTACGGCCCACGATGGTTTGGGTGGCGTTTTGCTGCTCAAGTGCATCTGCACCATTGTGAACAGTATATTTGGAAGAAAAGACTTAAATTTTAATTTTCTTTTTGGCATCAAAGATGCTCAAGTGTGCTAGGAGCGCGCAAAATTCATGAACAAATGCTATGTGAGGAGGTCTAGGAAAAAAAATCGTGTCTCAAAGAAACTTCGAAAAAGACATTTTGGAAAACCGATTTTGTTTTTTTGTGTCCATAACTCAAGGAATATCACTTCACTACGAAAGCTAGCACGCCGTGGCACACACAAGCATATTCAATGCCAAAAATTCAGATTTTCTTATTGTTTATTTTTTTATAGTGGCTCATACATGGATTATCATCCTTTTTTCTACTATACTACTTATCTATTCTTAGTCTTATTTTTTCTTCAACCAGGTCAACATTTTTTTCTCTTCTCCCTATAGAAATGTGGCTACGATTTTGTCTCTCTTATGACCAAGGCCATAACTAACATCATTTCTGGCTGCCATCTAGGTGCAAGGTGACGGAACGAATTTCGAACTCTTGATCTAGCAAAGTGTCAAGTGAAAGTTCCATCAGCACGACGACGTGGTGACGGTGATGATGAAGTGATCCGCGTAGGGCTTCGCCTAAGCACTACGAAGATATGACCGGAGGCGTAAACTATGGAGGGGGACGCCGCACACGGTTAACAATTGTTGATGTGTGTTGTAGGCGCCCGTTCCCCACATATATATAGGTGGGAGGGGGAGGGGGGCTGCCATGGGGCGCGCAGGATGCGGCGGCCGGCTTCGATCGCAGAGAGATGAGAGAGATGAAGGAGTGTGTGTGGCTGCAGATGGGCCGCGTGTGGGATGCCCGGGCATGACCAGGCCTGACCGGACAGCCTCAAATCATCCCCGGATTTGAGATGGGTTTGAGGGAGGACGTTTAGGGACTAATTTAAAGGTCTGGTTGGGATATTGTTTTTTGATCGGACACTGATCTGGCAGGCGTTTTGAACATTTAGGGATGTAATAGGAGGTCCGGGTGTAGATACTCTTATACTAACCGGGAACACACACCCTTCCTTTTTCAATTTTTTATCAGAACTACGAGCTTCGGCTTTTGTCCAAAAGAGAAAAGCATAGAAAAGCGTAGTTGTGACCCTTCTTTATCCTCAATATTTTTTGCCAGCGTTGGACAAAAGGCTAGACTTTTGGTTGGTAGAGCCATGGTATCAGAAAAAATGAACAAAACCGGAAAATGTGTCCTACAAATCCGCCTCTATGTCATCGTCATGGATGGCCAAATGGCAGAGGCAACACATAAATGTGTATCACATGGAAGATCGGAAGTAGAAATTCTCACCGTCATCCTTGGGATAACCATTATCAAGGGTGGCATGACAAGCGGAGGTCGATGTCAATGTGATCGTCCACCAATGTGTTTGATGGCAAGCCAATGCATATTAGAAAAAACATGCTAAATCGTTTATCTTATCAAAAAAGTTGTAGAGTAGAACGAGCAACACATAAGGGGATAAACTGAGCTCGAGCTCATATAAACTCGGACACCGTCGCAAGGGAAAAGATTTCGAACCCAAGGTGTGGTGTAAAAATAACAAGGCATTGACAAAGCTCGAGAATTTAAAGGGGCTCCTCGGATGCCCGGCATGTGAATTCGTTGGATACACCTGGTGATCCTCAAGATCCGACATGAGAAGATTTGTTGAACAACTTTCAAGACCGACGACCGAAGATGAAGAACAGTTCAGAATAATCGAGGAGTGATCCCAACTTGAAGACCGGTTCAGGGACTACTATTGGTGTCCTAGACAAGGGGTACTCACCATGTCGTCTCCTGACCAGGAGGGTTGGGGCGAGGGCCCCCGTGGCGGTTAATTACTAGGCATCTTCGAGTAGCCCATAATGCATACAAGGAAGACTCTGCAAGAGTCGATGCACAAGACAAGGACTCCTGTAATCCTAGGCTTCCGGTACATTATAGAAACTGAGAGCAAGCTACTAAATAGATCATTACATGACAACTTAGATCAATAATCTTGTGGTAGATAGATGTACTCTTTACTATACCACATATCAATACAATCAACAGCAGGACGAAGTGTATTATCTTTTCGAGAGAGCCCGAACCTGGGAAAATCTTGTGCCCATCTTACCATGCCTAGCTTAGGACTCCCACCTCGAGATATTCCGGATTTAGCACCGAAACTAAGGATCAAGGTGGGTTGGACATTAAAAACCTCGAAATGAAAAACAAGTTCTTACTCAAAAATTGTTGCGTAAGCTGCTTAGCGAGGAAGGTGCTTAGCGAGAGTTGTTGCATAACAAATAATTGTACTCCAAAACGTTATTCTAGGTAGATGTTAAAACTACCAATTTGCCATTTTGAAGGGGCACGACGAAGGTTCCTTTAAGGTTGTTGGTGGCCAATCGGTTTTTGAGAGGTTCCTTTAAGGTTGCTGACGGGCAATTGGCGTGTTTTTGAGAAGATACTGGTTTGATGATACTCCATTGGCTCTCCAATACCAAAACCTATATAATATTATGTTCAAAAAAAATTAGAATTCAGTGGCGTCTGTTTTTAGGACTAGCCCTTTGAACATTAAATTCCAAAGGGCTTGATATGATGAGAAATAGACTAAGTGGATCCATTTGGTTTCTAGGTTGATGCCGATTAATCTAATGCAGATGTCGGATACGTTTCAGTAGAGGTTAACATCTAATGGCTTCTCACAGTGAGGTCTATGTATGCGGATCTTATGAACTATGAATCTGTTTTTCATAGAAAACACATTTGGAAAACAAAAGGTTCATTTCAAAATCAAAATTTTATGTGATTTTTGTAACGCCCCGAAACCGATGTGCCAGGTGTCCTGTAGTTATTCGATGTTATTGTGTCATCATGTGCATTGCATCATGTCATCATGCCATCATATCATTATTTGTTGCAACTCAACTAAATAATTTGTATGGATCTTCGGTCCATTTAAATTGAGGGAATTCACATGGTGAGTTCTCTTTATAATATATCCTCCCGATATTAGTGGAGTTATTATAAAATAATCCATTCTTTGGAATCACCATAACACACTTGCAAAAATCCCAATGCCTTTTATTATTTCAATTCTTGGCCCCTAACTTTGCCATATATCCTTTCGTCACTTTCCGGAGCTTTACCAAAAATCTCAACATTTTTGGGCACTCCTAGAACCTAGTCCTAGTTCAAACCCATTTGAATTAAATTCAAATGAGTTTGAATTTACATCTTCCAATCTTGGCCTTTGCTATTTTCTTGGTCCTAACATATTTTTGTGAGTCCGGGAAAACTATCCGCGCTTCCAACTTCGTCCCCTATCCTCTCTTTCTTTTCTTCCTTACCTCTGTTTTTTTCTCTCTTTTGAGTGGGAGAGAGAGTGCCCAACAGGCCATTTAGGCCCAGCTGCACCTCAGGCGAGCCGCAGCCCACTTGGGTCTCCCTAGGCCCACTCCAGCGCTGGCCACTTGGGTCTGCCAACCAGGCCGGTCCCTTTGCTCCTGGGCTGGCCTCCCAGGCCCACTTCCCCACCTACAACTAACCCTAGCTCGTATCCCCCCTCACTCCCTCGTTCCTCCCTGCGCCGCCAGGAGAAAACGCACCTGCTGCCCGATCCCGTCCTCCTCCCGCGATCCCTTCGCCCTCTCTCGTCCCCCTCCCCTCGTTCCTCCAGTGCGAGACCCGCTCCACCCTCGCCGGAGAAGAGAACCAGGCGGAGCAGGAGCCACTGCGCCATGGATGGCCCCGAGCCCCTCATCCCGCGCTCATCTCGTGGCGCCCGAGCACCTCGTCCCCGCCATCTGGCCTCCGTGCCTGCGCCACCTCGAGCGTCCAGCAGGAGCCTCGCGCCGCGCCGTCTTCTTCTCCTCCTGCCCACATCCCGCTGCTACCTTGCCGCTGGCGGCGGCCGAGCCCTGTTTTCTGCTGCTTCGTCCGTCGCCCGCTCGGCCTTCATTCTTGATTCGCTGGTGGAGGGCCAGCGCCATCCCCACGATGCCCCTGTGCGCCATGGCCGCCTCCCTCCTTGCACCTGTGCTGCTCCTGCCCTCCTCGCCGCTCCATTGTGTTCCGGAGGTTAGGACCGCCGTGGATGAGCCCTGGCGACCATGCCCCGCTGCCTTTCCTGTCGTTGCCAAGACTAGTGAACACAGGGACACAAGACCGCCTCTATGGTTTCCTGTCGACAAGTACCCCCCTTTGGTTCTTCAAGCCCGGCAAGTACCTCGACGTCCGATGCCGAAAACGGTCACCGAACCGGGAAACGCCAAGTACTAGGTCAACGAGGACCCGCCAAGTTCGTCTACGAACCGTGTACGACTACCGGCGCCGAAGTCCGCGAGTACCACAACGTTTGCGATGTACATCTACACCAAGACTGGACCGACAAGTACCGCGAGAACATTTGTACCTCTACCGTCGCCGTGGATCTGACAAGTACCCCTACAACAAGTGTACCTCTACCTCGTCTTCGGAATCGCTAAGAATGTCAAGTACCCCTTCGAGATGACGAGTTCGGCAAGTTCGGATGACCACAAGTACCTCTTCGAAACGATCGAGTACCATTACCATCGGACGCGTGTACCACTACTTCCTCTACCGTCCCGAGAACGACTACTTCCCCTCCGAACCGATTCACTTCGATAATGCTCGCTTCAAAGGTATAACCCCGAGACGACCGCCGTGAACGAATGCATGTGTCATGTATGAAATGCTCGTGTTTGCTCCGTGTCGGAGTTGTTCGGTGCACGTTGCCCCTCTTTTGCCTTGCCACCATCTTGTGGGAACCCGGTATCCGGGGTCACCCCACCTCCTATCGCTTGTCACGCTCCCGCCGCACTTCCGTTTGCACCGGGATCTCAATCGAGTTACCGGAACCGATATGTTGCCGTGGCATCACTTTCGGATTCGTTGTCGTGGCACCCCTTTCGTTTCCGCCACGATGACAAATGCTTCATTATGCTCTTCTTAACATTTTTCCTAAAAATTGCATAAACTTGTACATGACATCCGCATCATGATAACAACAATTAAAATGTCTAAAATGATGTTTGTTTAAATTTGCTCCCATGCCATGCTAAAATGATTTAATTCATAACTATTCAACCGTAACTCCGATTTTAAATAAACTTTATATGTATATGGGGTAGAATTTTGCCTAGTTTATCATGGTGACATTGCTTTGCATGTTTAATAACTCTAAAATTGTGTTTAGGACAGATCAGGACCAAACCTAATATTTGCACATGAGGATTGTCCGGAATTGTTGTTTTGTTGTTCCGGCCTCATTTAAACTTGCCTAGATAGGTAGTTTTGCTGTGCTTCACCTCTTGCCATGTTAATCAACATTTAATATTGTTGGGTACATAAACAAGATCGAACTAAATAAATCACGTGGTGCTCCGTTAAGATGCAACTCGTTGCATATTGAGCTCCACTTAATTTGTAGGATTGTTTGTGCATTTTGCCATGCCATGCCTCTTTAAACCGGACATGCATCATACTCGATTGTGCATCATGCCATGTTGATGTCGTGGTTGTTTACTATGTTGTGTGCTTCTTTTCCGGTGATTGCTTCTTCGGGTTGGTTCCGATAACGTCGAGTTTGTGAGGACCCGTTCGTCTACGTTCGTTTGTCTTCTTCATGGACTCGTTCTTCTTCCTTGCGGGAATTCAGGCAAGATGATCATACCCTCGAAATCACTACTATCTTTGCTATGCTAGTTTGCTCGCTCTTTTGCTATGCCATTGCTACGATGCCTACCACTTGCTTGTCAGCCTCCCAAATTGCCATGTTCAGCCTCTAACCCACCAATGTCCTAGCAAACCGTTGATTGGCTATGTTACCGCTTTGCCCAGCCCCTCTTATAGCGTTGTTAGTTGCAGGTGAAGATTGAAGTTCGTTCCTTGTTGGAACATGGAGATGTTGTTCCTTGTTGGAACATGTTTACTTGTTGGGATATCACAATATATATCTTATTTAATTAATGCATCTATATACTTGGTAAAGGGTGGAAGGCTCGGCCTTATGCCTAGTGTTTTGTTCCACTCTTGCCGCCCTAGTTTCCGTCATATCGGTGTTATGTTCCCGGATTTTGCGTCCCTTACGCGGTTGGGCTATAATGGGAACCCCTTGACAGTTCGCCTTAAGTAAAGCTTCTCCAGCAATGCCCAACATTGGTTTTACCATTCGCCATCTAGCCTTTTCTTTTCCCTTGGGAGTCGCGCTCCTGAGGGTCATCGTTATTTTAACCCCCCGGGGCCAGTGCTTGTCTAAGTGTTGGTTCAAACTGTCAGCCGCCGGTGGCTACCAGGGGCAATTCTGGGCTGGCCTACCGGAAGTTTAGACAATCCGGTGTTGCCCTGAGAACGAGATATGTGCAGCTCCCATCAGGATGTCGGCGCATCGGGCGGTGTTGCTGGTTTAGTTTTACCCTGTCGAAATGTCTTGTTGTACTAGGATACCGAGTCTGATCGGAATATCTCGGGTGGAGGTCTATTCCTTCGTTGACCGTGAGAGCTTGTCATGGGCTAAGTTGGGACACCCCTGCAGGGATTGATCTTTCGAAAGCCGTTCCCCCGGTTATGGGCAGATGGGAATTTGTTAACGTCCGGTTGTAGAAAACCTGAAGTTGACCTTAATTAAAATGAATCAACCGCGTGTGTAACCGTGATGGTCTCTTTCCGGCGGAGTCCGGGAAGTGAACACGGTTGTTGGAGTTATGCTTGACGTAGGTAGTCCAGGATCACTTCTTGATCATACTTTTATCGACCGTGCTTTGCCTTCTCTTCTCGCTCTCTTTTGCGAATAGGTTAGCCACCATATATGCTAGTCGCTTGCTACAACTCCACCTCATACCTTTACCTTACCCATAAGCTTAAATAGTCTTGATCGCGAGGGTGCGAGATTGCTGAGTCCCTGTGGCTCACAGATTCTTCCAAAACCAGTTTGCAGGTGCCGATGAGTCCTTGCAGATGACGCAACCAAGCTCAGGAGGAGCTCGATGAAGATCTTGTCCTTTGTGTTGTTTCGTGCTAGTTGATCAGTAGTGGAGCCCAGTTGGGGTCGATCGGGGACCTTTGTCGCATTTGGGGTTCTTCTTTTATTTTGGTTCCGTAGTCAGACCATGAGTGTATTTGGTTGATGTAATGCTTTATTCATGTAATTGTGTGAAGTGGCGATTGTAAGCCAACTATGTATCTCTTATTCCTTATTATATTACATGGGTTGTGTGAAGATTACCTCACTTGCGACATATGCCTTCAATGCCATTATGCCTCTAAGTCGTGCCTCGACACGTGGGAGATATAGTCGCATCGAGGGTGTTACAATTTTTGCAGAGGCAGGTAGTTCTTATAAAAATAAATTTTCTTATCATAATCGACATGGTAACAAAAAATGTTGCTTTTGTGATCAGGAGGAGACAATACATCATTTGTTTTTGTCATGTCCATTTACTACCGTTGATTTGGCACACCACTCGTTACATACCATTCATCACAGCCATCGAGTATTTCAAATTTGTTTGTAAACTTGTTGGGCAGTATTCATCATAAGTTGAAGAGCGAAATCCATGTGGGAGTTTCTACCATTCTCTTGGCAGTACGAAATTGTCGGAACAATTACGTTTTTAACAGATCATCTATTTTCCTAATTTTTGTAGGTTATCTACATGCCTACGACTTCAATCTATGTGTGGTTATCACTGCAACGTGTAAACATGTGGGTCTTATGACATATGGGTGCTACCGGCTAGAAAAGATTACGCGGAATTTATTCAACCAATTTGACTAGCAAGCGACTCATCCTATATACCTAAGAAATTTACCCCACTATTTTATTTATCTACACATGCAAGCTGTCCACATCAGCAGAAGTGCCAGTCAGCATTTTTTGCCGTGCATAATGCTAGGTAGTGCCTTTAGTTACCGGCGTACAGATTAAGCCCTTCCGTTTCCAGCAATAATGTTTTTTTGTCTGGTTCCGTTTCCAGCAATAAACAAAGCAACCGATCGCATAATGCTAGGTAGTGCCTTCAGTTACCGGTGTAGAGATTAATCCCTTCTGTTTCCAGCAATAATGTTTTTTTTGCGTGGTTCCGTTTCCAGCAGTAAACGAAGCAA
>NC_057797.1:781971084-782031487 GCF_018294505.1 Triticum aestivum
GCATAATGCTAGGTAGTGCCTTCAGTTACCGGTGTAGAGATTAATCCCTTCCGTTTCCAGCAATAATGTTTTTTTGCGTGGTTCCGTTTCCAGCAGTAAACGAAGCAACCGGTCGCATAATGCTAGGTAGTGCCTTTAGTTACTGGTGTAGAGATTAATCCCTTCCGTTTCCAGCAATAATGTCTTTTTGCGTGGTTCCGTTTCCAGCAGTAAACGGAGCAACCGATCGCATAATGCTAGGTAGTGCCTTCAGTTACCGGTGTAGAGATTAATCCCTTCCGTTTCCAGCAGTAAATGAAGCAACTGATCCAGTGGCGGAGACAGGGGGTGCCAGTAGGGGCCCTCCCCCCCCCCTAACATTACTTTGTCAAGCCTAATATGCATGTTAATACATGATAAACTGCTGCTAAAGTGGTGTATATTAGTGAGCTGGCCCTCCCTAACATGGATTGACAATACTTTGGCCCTCCTCATTCTAATTTCCTGGCTCCGCCACTGAACCGATCGACACCCTCTTCTCTGCCTAGCAAAACTGCCCTTTAAAAGAGCAAAGCCAATTGAGTCCTCTCACCACCCATCAAAGCCCTCTGTCGGAAATCCTATCCATGTATACACTACAGTACAATGTGGCGGCTGGGATCCCATCTTTCCGTCAGCCGCTCCTCCGGCACGACGACTGCATACAACAGCTAAGTTGATTTTATGAATCCAATCCAATGTACACATTCCTTACAACCAAACACCATCTGAATATATTGCAACCAGTTCCCGCAGCAATGCACGAGTTATCATCTAGTAGATTATGTGGATGAGCTATGTAATCTCGGGTTCGACCGATTCTGGTTATGTTATTTTTTCTGATACTGAAACTTGTTTCATAATTAGGCCCTCCTGTTAGAACAAATCATCTTATCGTTGTAATCTCAACCTCTTCCTCTATCTCCTATTGTATTCAAACTCTTGTACTCATCCTTGTGCGCCAAAGCAAGTCCTTCGGCCCTATCAATATGGTATCTTCTGGAAGACGCAAGTTCGTGATCGCTTCATACTTTTACATGGTATCAGAGCCCCTCTTTCATACATCTAGCCACAAACTAGAAAAGAAAACCCTCGATCATATTCGTGATCGCCGTCATGTCTTCCTCAGCCGGCATCGCCCTGAACCTTGGTTCACCTCCATCAGAAAAGCTTGCGAGGGGGAATTTCATCCTCTAGAAGAGGCAAGTTCTCCCAGCCCTACGAGGAGCGCAGGTTACTGGGCTTCTGGACAACTCCGACGCCCCTCCGCCCAAGACGGTGGAGGTCACAAAGGCGGACAAAACCACGGCCCAAGAGCCGAATCCTCTATATGGAACTTGGATCGCCAAAGATCAACAGGTTCTGTCATATCTACTCAACTCCATGTCTCCTGAGATCCTTGCGCAGGTTGTCGGGAGGGACTCCACCTTCGAGCTCTGGACTACAATCAACAACCTCTTCGCCTCACAATCGCAGTCTCGGATCACCAACCTAAGGATTGCGATCACCAACACCAAGAAAGGCACTATGTCTAGTTCAGCATACATGGCGAAGATGAAGAGCCTCGGGGATGAACTACCTGCTGCTGGCCGCCCCGTCGCTGATACGGAGATGGTGGACTACATACTTGCAGGATTGGACCGCGACTACAACTCCGTGGTGGCGGCGATCGACGCTGTCAAGAACAGCATCACCGCCGATGATCTCTTTGCTCAGATCTCTGCCTTTGATCAAAAGATGGAGATGTTGGGAGACTCGTCTTCAGGCGGTTTTCATACATCCGCTAATGCAGTCTACAGAGGCCGTGGCTCGTCCAGCAATAGATCCTATCGCGGGCGAGGAGGAAGGGGGCGCGGCCGTAGTGGTGACCGTGGTGACCGCCAGCCTTCTCCCTCCAATGGCAGCGGCGGCTTCAGAGGACGCCCTCGGCAGCAGCAACAACAGCAGGTGCGTGAGCAGCATGACTTCCCAGAGTGCCAGATATGTCTCAAGCATCATCCAGGGGGTGCACGCATCTGCTGGTGGCGCTATGAAGAGAATGATCAAGAAGAAAAGGAGGCGCATGCAGTCTCCTATGGAGTTGACACAAATTGGTATGCCGACAGTGCAACAACAAATTGTTGGAAATATGCCCTAGAGGCAATAATAAATAAGTTATTATTATATTTCCTTGTTCATGATAATCGTTTATTATCCATGCTATAATTGTATTGATAGGAAACTCAGATACATGTGTGGATACATAGACAACACCATGTCCCTAGTAAGCCTCTAGTTGACTAGCTCGTTGATCAATAGATGGTTACGGTTTCCTGACCATGGACATTGGATGTCGTTGATAACGGGATCACATCATTAAGAGAATGATGTGATGGACAAGACCCAATCCTAAGCATAGCACTAGATCGTGTAGTTCGTATGCTAAAGCTTTTCTACTGTCAAGTATCATTTCCTTAGACCATGAGATTGTGCAACTCCCGGATACCGTAGGAATGCTTTGGGTGTGCCAAACGTCACAACGTAACTGGGTGACTATAAAGGTGCACTACGGGTATCTCTGAAAGTGTCTGTTGGGTTGGCACGAATCGAGACTGGGATTTGTCACTCTGTGTGACGGAGAGGTATCTCTGGGCCCACTCGATAGGACATCATCATAATGTGCACAATGTGGTCAAGGAGTTGATCACGGGATGATGTGTTACGGAACGAGTAAAGAGACTTGCCGGTAACGAGATTGAACAAGGTATCGGGATACCGACGATCGAATCTCGGGCAAGTATCGTACCGATAGACAAAGGGAATTGTATACGGGATTGATTAAGTCCTTGACATCGTGGTTCATCCGATGAGATCACCGTGGAACATGTGGGAGCCAACATGGGTATCCAGATCCCGCTGTTGGTTATTGACCAGAGAACGTCTTGGTCATGTCTGCATGGTTCCCGAACCCGTAGGGTCTACACACTTAAGGTTCGATGACGCTAGGGTTATAAAGGAAGTTTGTATGTGGTTACCGAATGTTTTTCAGAGTCCCGGATGAGATCCCGGACGTCACGAGGAGTTCCGGAATGGTCCGGAGGTAAAGATTTATATATGGGAAGTCCTATTTTGGTCACCGGAAAAGTTTCGGGGTTTATCGGTAACGTACCGGGACCACCGGGAGGGTCCCGGGGGTCCAACAAGTGGGGCCACCAGTCCCGGAGGCTTGCGTGGGCCAAGAGTGGTGAGGGACCAGCCCCTGAGTGGGCTGGTGCGCCTCCCACAAGGCCCAAGGCGCAGCAAAGGAGGAGAAGGGGAAACCCTAGGCTTAGATGGGCCCTAAGGCCCACCCTAGGGGGCGCCCCCCTCTCCCCCTCTTGGCCGCCACCCCAAGACCCATCTAGGGCTGCCGCCCCTCTAGGGGTGGGAACCCTAGAGGGGGCGCACCCTCCTCCCTTTCCCCTATATATGAGGCCTAGGGGCTGCCCAATACACGCGATCTGATCTCTCCCTGTTGGTGCAGCCCTCCCTTTCTTTCTCCTCGTCTCTTGCGGTGCTTGGCGAAGCCCTGCTGGAGTACCACGCTCCTCCACCATCACCACGCCATTGTGCTGCTGCTGGATGGAGTCTTCCTCAACCTCTCCCTCTCTCCTTGCTGGATCAAGGCATGGGAGACGTCACCGGGCTGTACGTGTGTTGAACGCGGAGGTGCCGTCCGTTCGGCACTAGGATCTCCGGTGATTTGGATCACGACGAGTACGACTCCTTCAACCCCGTTCTCTTGAACGCTTCCGCTTAGCGATCTACAAGGGTATGTTGATGCACTCTCCTTCCCCTCGTTGCTGGTTTCTCCATAGATTGATCTTGGTGACACGTAGGAAAATTTTGAATTTCTGCTACGTTCCCCAATAGTGGCATCAGAGCTAGGTCTATTGCGTAGATTCTATGCACGAGTAGAACACAAAGTAGTTGTGGGCGTTGGTTTTGTCAATTTACTTATCGTTACTAGTCTTATCTTGATTCGGCGGCATCGTGGGATGAAGCAGCCCGGACCGACCTTACACGTACTCTTACGTGAGACTGGTTCCACTGACTGACATGCACTAGTTGCATAAGGTGGCTAGCGGGTGTCTGTCTCTCCCACTTTAGTCAGATCGGATTCGATGAAAAGGGTCCTTATGAAGGGTAAATAGCAATTGGCATAACACGTTGTGGTCTTTGCGTAGGTATGAAACGTTCTTGCTAGAAACCCATAGCAGCCACGTAAAACATGCAAACAACAATTAGAGGACGTCTAACTTGTTTTTGCAGGGTATGCTATGTGATGTGATATGGCCAAAAGGATGTGATGAATGATATATGTGATGTATGAGATTGATCATGTTCTTGTAATAGGAATCACGACTTGCATGTCGATGAGTATGACAACCGGCAGGAGCCATAGGAGTTGTCTTTATTTATTGTATGACCTGCGTGTCATTGAACAACGCCATGTAATTACTTTACTTTATTGCTAATCGTTAGCTGTAGTAGTAGAAATAATAGTTGGCGAGCAACTTCATGGAGACACGATGATGGAGATCATGGTGTCATGCCGGTGACAAGATGATCATGGAGCCCCAAGATGGAGAATAAAGGAGCTATATGATATTGGCGATATCATGTCACTATTATTGAAGGAAATATGCCCTAGAGGCAATAATAAAGTTATTATTTATTTCCTTATATCATGATAAATGTTTATTATTCATGCTAGAATTGTATTAACCGGAAACATAATACATGTGTGAATACATAGACAAACAGAGTGTCACTAGTATGCCTCTACTTGACTAGCTCGTTAATCAAAGATGGTTATGTTTCCTAACCATGAACAAAGAGTTGTTATTTGATTAACGAGGTCACATCATTAGTTGAATGATCTGATTGACATGACCCATTCCATTAGCTTAGCACCCGATCGTTTAGTATGTTGCTATTGCATTCTTCATGACTTATACATGTTCCTATAACTATGAGATTATGCAACTCCCGTTTACCGGAGGAACACTTTGGGTACTACCAAACGTCACAACGTAACTGGGTGATTATAAAGGAGTACTACAAGTGTCTCCAATGGTAGATGTTGGGTTGGCGTATTTCGAGATTAGGGTTTGTCACTCCGATTGTCGGAGAGGTATCTCTGGGCCCTCTCGGTAATACACATCACACAAGCCGTGCAAGCATAATTACTAAGATGTTAGTTATGATATGATGTATTACGGAACGAGTAAAGAGACTTGCCAGTAACGAGATTGAACTAGGTATTGGATACCGACGATCGAATCTCGGGCAAGTAACATACCGATGACAAAGGGAACAACGTATGTTGTTATGCGGTCTGACCGATAAAGATCTTCGTAGAATATGTAGGAGCCAATATGGGCATCCAGGTCCCGCTATTGGTTATTGACCGGAGACATGTCTCGGTCATGTCTACATTGTTCTTGAACCATAGGGTCCGCACGCTTAACGTTACGATGACAGTTATTATGAGTTTATGCATTTTGATGTACCGAAGGTTGTTCGGAGTCCCGGATGTGATCACGAACATGACAAGGAGTCTCGAAATGGTCGAGACGTAAAGATTGATATATTGGAAGGCTATGTTTGGACATCGGAAGTGTTCCGGGTGAAATCGGGATTTTACCGGAATACCGGGAGGGTTACCGGAACCCCCCGGGAGGCAAATGGGCCTATTGGGCCTTAGTGGAAAAGTGAAAAGGGGCTGCCATAGAGGGCTGCGCGCCTCCCCCGTTTCTTAGTCCTAATAGGACTAGGGAAGGTGGCCGGCCACCCCTTCTCTCTTTCCCCCTTGAGGATTCCTACTAGGAATAGGATTGGGGGGGAGTCCTACTCCCGGTAGGAGTAGGACTCCTCCTGCGCCCCTCTCCCTTAGCCGGCCGAACCCCTCCCCTTGCTCCTTTATATACGGGGGCAGGGGGCACCCCATAGACACACAAGTTGATCATTGTTGATCGTTCCTTAGCCGTGTGCGGTGCCCCCTGCCACCAAATTCCACCTCGGTCATATCGTTGTAGAGCTTAGGCGAAGCCCTGCGTCGGTAGTACATCAAGATCGTCACCACGCCGTCGTGCTGACGGAACTCTTCCTCAACGCTTTGCTGGATCGGAGCCCGAGGATCGTCATCGAGCTGAACGTGTGCTAAGAACTCGGAGGTGCCGGAGTAACGGTGCTTGGATCGGTCGGATCGGGAAGAAGACGTACGACTACTTCCTCTATGTTGTGTGATCGCTTCCGCAGTCGGTCTGCGTTGGTACGTAGACAACACTCTCCCCCTCGTTGCTATGCATCACCATGATCTGGCGTGTGCGTAGGAAAATTTGTGAAATTACTACGTTCCCCAACAATTATTTGATTGCATGTGATGTTTATCATGTTTATACATCTTATTTGCTTAGAACGACGGTAGTAAATAAGATGATCCCTCGTTAAAATTTCAAGAAAGTGTTCCCCCTAACTGTGCACCGTTGCGACAGTTCGTGTTTCGAAGCACCACGTGCTGATCGGGTGTTAGATTCTTACGTTCACATACAACGGGTGTAAGCCAGATTTACACACGCGAAACACTTAGGTTGACTTGACGAGCCTAGCATGTACAGACATGGCCTCGGAACACAGAAGACCGAAAGGTCGAACATGAGTCGTATAGAAGATACGATCAACATGAAGATGTTCACCGATGTTGACTAGTCCGTCTCACGTGATGATCGGACACGGCCTAGTTGACTCGGATCATGTAATCACTTAGATGACTAGAGGGATGTCTATCTGAGTGGGAGTTCATAAGATGAACTTGTTTATCCTGAACATAGTCAAAAGGATTTTGCAAATTATGTCGTAGCTCGTGCTTTAGTTCTACTGTTTAGATATGTTACTAGAGAAAATTTAGTTGAAAGTTGATAGTAGAAATTGTGCGGACTAGGTCCGTAAACTGAGGATTGTCCGCATTGCTTCATAGAAGGCTTATGTCCTTAATGCACCGCTCAGTGAGCTGAACCTCGAATGTCGTCTATGGATGTTGTGAACATCTGACATACACATTTTGATAACTACGTGATAGTTCAGTTAAACGGTTTAGAGTTGAGGCACCGAAGACATTTTGAAACGTCGCAAAACATATGAGATGTTTAAGAGGACTGAAATTGGGATTTCAGGCTCGTGCCCACGTCAAGAGGTATAAGACCTCTAACGATTTTCTTAGCCTGCAAACTAAGGGAGAAAAGCTCAATTGTTGAGCTTGTGCTCAGATTGTCTGAGTACAACAATCGCTTGAATCGAGTGGGAGTTAATCTTCCAGATGAGATAGTGATGTTTCTCCGAAGTCATTACCACCAAGCTACTAGAGCTTCGTGATGAACTATAATATATCAAGGACATATATGATGATCCTTGAGATATTCACGATGTTTGACACCACAAAAGTAGAAATCAAGAAGGAGCATCAATTGTTGATGGTTGGTGAAACCACTAGTTTCAAGCAGGGCAAGGGCAAGAAGGGATACTTCATGAAACGGCAAATCAGCTGCTGCTCTAGTGAAGAAACCCAAGGTTGAACCCAAACCCGAGACTAAGTGCTTCTGTAATAAGGGGAACAGCCATTGGAGCAGAATTACCCTAGATACTTGGTAGATTAGAAGGCTGGCAAGGTCGATAGAAGTATATTGGATATACATTGTGTTGATGTGTACTTTACTAGTACTCCTAGTAGCACCAGGGTATTAGACACCAGTTCAGTTGCTAAGTGTTAGTAACTTGAAATAAAAGCTATGGAGTAAACGGAGACTAGCTAAAGGTGAGCTGGCGATATGTGTTGGAAGTTTTTCCAAGCTTGATGTGATCAAGCATCGCATGCTCCTTCTACCATCGAGATTGGTGTTTGCGTTGAGCATAGACATGATTGGATTATGTCTATCGCAATACGGTTATTCATTTAAGGAGAATAATGGTTACTCTGTTTATTTGAATAATACCTTCAATGGTCTTGCACCTAAAATGAATGGTTTATTGAATCTCGATCGTAGTGATACACATGTTCATACCAAAAGATATAAGATAGTAATGATAGTACCACCTACTTGTGGCACTGCCACTTAAGTCATATCGGTATAAAACGCATGAAGAAGCTCCATGTTGATGGATCTTTGGGCTCACTCGTTTTGAAAAGTTTGAGACATGCGAACCATGTCTATTGGTGTATATGCATGAAGAAACTCCATGCAAATGGACCGTTTGGACTCATTTGATTTTGAATCACTTGAGACATGCAAATCATACCACATGGGCAAGATGACTGAAAGCCTCGTTTTCAGTAAAATGGAACTAGAAAGCAACTTGTTGGAAGTAATACATTTTGATGTGTGCAGTCCAATGAGTGCTGAGGCATGTAGTGGATATCGTTATGTTCTTACTTCACAGATGATTTGAGTAGATGTTGAGTATATTTACTTGATGAATCACGAGTCTGAATTATTGAAAGGTTCAAGTAATTTCAGGGTGAAGTTGAAAGATCGTCGTGACAAGAGGATAAAATATCTGTGATATGATCATAGAGATGAATATCTGAATTACGAGTTTGGCACGGAATTAAGACATTGTGGAAACTGTTTCACAACTAATACAGCCTGGAACACCATAGTGTGATGGTGTGTCCTAACATCATAACTGCACCCTATTGGATATGATGCATACCATGATGTCTCCTATCGAATTACCACGATAGTTTATGGGTTAGGCATTAGAGACAACCACATTCACTTTAAATAGGGCACCACGTAATTCCGATGAGATGACACCGTTTGAACTATGGTTTAGAGAAACCTAAGCTGTCATTTCTTAAAAGTTTGGGGCTGCGACGCTTATGTGAAAAAGTTTCAGGCTGATAAGCTCGAACCCAAAGTGGATAAATGCATCTTCATAGGACACCCAAAACAGTTGGGTATACCTCCTGTCTTAGATCCGAAAGCAATAAGGGATTGTTTATAGAATCTGGTCCTTTCTCGAGGAAAAGTTTCTCTCGAAAGAATTGAGTGGGAGGATGGTGGAGACTTGATGAGGTTATTAAACCGTCTCTTCAACTAGTGCGTGGCAGGGCACAGGAAGTTGTTCCTGTGGCACCTACACCAATTGAAGTGGAAGCTTATGATAGTGATCATGAAACTTCAGATCAAGTCACTACCAAACCTCGTGGGATGACAAGGATGCGTGCTACTTCAGAGTGGCACGTAATCCTGTCTTGGAAGTCATGTTGCTAGACAACAATGAACCTATGAGCTATGGAGAAGCGATGGTGGGCCCGGATTCCAATAAATGGCTCGAGGCCATATAATCCGAGAGAGGGTCCATATATGAAAACAAAGTGTAGACTTTGGAAGAACTACTTGATGGTCGTAAGGCTGTTAGGTACATATGGATTTTAAAAGGAAGACTGACAATGATGGTAAGTATCACCATTAAGAAAGCTCGGCTTGTCGTTAAGATGTTTAACGACAAGTTCAAGGAGTTGACTACGATGAGACTTTCTCACTCGTAGCGATGCTAAGAGTCTGTTGGAACTATATTAGCGATTACTGCATTATTTATGAAATCTTGCAGATAGGATGTCAAAACATTGTTTCCTCGACGATTTTCTTGAGGAAAGGTTGTATGTGATACAATCGGAAGGTTTTGTCAATCCTGAAAGATGCTAACAAGTGTGTAAAGCTCCAGCTATCCTTCTAAGGACTGGAGTAAGCATCTCGGAGTTGGAATGTACGCTTTGATGAGATGATCAAAGATTTTGGTGTATACAAAGTTTATGAGAAACTTGTATTTCCAAAGACGTGAGTGGGAGCACTATAGAATTTCTGATAAGTATATGTTGTTGACATATTGTTGATCAGAAGTGACGTAGAATTTCTGGAAAGCCTATAGGGTTATTTGGAAAGTGTTTTTCAATGGAAAGCCTGGATTAAGCTACTTGAACATTGAGCATCAAGATCTATAAGGATAGATCAAAACGCTTAATGGTACTTTCAAATGAGCACATACCTTGACATGATCTTGAAGGTGTTCAAGATGGATCAGTCAAAGAAGGAGTTCTTGCTTGAGTTGTAAGGTATGAGGTTAAGACTTAAAGCTCGACCACGGCAGAATAGAGAGAATGGACGAAGGTCGTCCCCTATGCTTAAGACATAGGCTCTACAGTATGCTATGCTGTGTACCGCACCTGAAATGTGCCTCGCCATGAGTCAATCAAGGGGTACAAGAGTGATCCAAGAATGGATCACAGGACAGCGGTCAAAGTTATCCTTAGTAACTAGTGGACTAAGGAATTTTCTCTATTATGGAGGTGGTAAAAGAGTTCGTCGTAAAGGGTTATGCCGATGCAAACTTTGACACTAATCCAGATTATTCTGAGTAGTAAACTTGATTCGTATAGTAGAACAGTTATTTGGAATAGCTCCAAATAGAGCATGGTAGCTGCATCTAGGAGATGACATAGAGATTTGTAAAGCACACACGGATCTGAAAGGTTCAGACCCGTTGACTAAAACCTCTCTCACAAGCAACATGATCAAACCCCGAACTCATTGAGTGCTAATCACATAGTGATAACTAGATTATTGACTCTAGTAAACTCTTTGGATGTTGGTTACATGGCGATGTGATCTGTGAGTGTTAATCACATGGCGATGTGAACTAGATTATTGACTCTAGTGCAAGTGGGAGACTGTTGGAAATATGCCCTAGAGGCAATAATAAATAAGTTATTATTATATTTCCTTGTTCATGATAATCGTTTATTATCCATGCTATAATTGTATTGATAGGAAACTCGGATACATGTGTGGATACATAGACAACACCATGTCCCTAGTAAGCCTCTAGTTGACTAGCTCGTTGATCAATAGATGGTTACGGTTTCCTGACCATGGACATTGGATGTCGTTGATAACGGGATCACATCATTAGGAGAATGATGTGATGGACAAGACCCAATCCTAAGCATAGCACTAGATCGTGTAGTTCGTATGCTAAAGCTTTTCTAATGTCAAGTATCATTTCCTTAGACCATGAGATTGTGCAACTCCCGGATACCGTAGGAATGCTTTGGGTGTGCCAAATGTCACAACGTAACTGGGTGACTATAAAGGTGCACTATGGGTATCTCTGAAAGTGTCTGTTGGGTTGGCACGAATCGAGACTGGGATTTGTCACTCCGTGTGACAGAGAGGTATCTCTGGGCCCACTCGGTAGGACATCATCATAATGTGCACAATGTGGTCAAGGATTTGATCACGGGATGATGTGTTACGGAACGAGTAAAGAGACTTGCCGGTAACGAGATTGAACAAGGTATCGGGATACCGACGATCGAATCTCGGGCAAGTATCGTACCGATAGACAAAGGGAATTGTATACGGGATTGATTAAGTCCTTGACATCGTGGTTCATCCGATGAGATCATCGTGGAACATGTGGGAGCCAACATGGGTATCCAGATCCCGCTGTTGGTTATTGACCGGAGAACGTCTCGGTCATGTCTCCATGGTTCCCGAACCCGTAGGGTCTACACACTTAAGGTTCGATGACGCTAGGGTTATAAAGGAAGTTTGTATGTGGTTACCGAATGTTGTTCGGAGTCCCGGATGAGATCCCGGACGTCACGAGGAGTTCCGAAATGGTTCGGAGGTAAAGATTTATATATGGGAAGTCCTGTTTTGGTCACCGGAAAAGTTTCGGTGTTTATCGGTAACGTACCGGGACCACCGGGAGGGTCCCGAGGGTCCACCAAGTGGGGCCACCAATCCCGGAGGCTTGCGTGGGCCAAGAGTGGTGAGGGACCAGCCCCTAAGTGGGTTGGTGCACCTCCCACAAGGCCCAAGGCGCAGCAAAGGAGGAGAAGGGGAAACCCTAGGCTTAGATGGGCCCTAAGGCCCACCCTAGGGGGCGCCCCCCTCTCCCCCTCTTGGCCGCCACCCCAAGACCCATCTAGGGCTGTCGCCCCTCTAGGGGTGGGAACCCTAGAGGGGGCGCACCCTCCTCCCCTTCCCCTATATATATGAGGCCTAGGGGCTGCCCAATACACGCGATCTGATCTCTCCCTGTTGGTGCAGCCCTCCCTCTCTTTCTCCTCGTCTCTTGCGGTGCTTGGCGAAGCCCTGCTGGAGTACCACGCTCCTCCACCATCACCATGCCATTGTGCTGCTGCTGGATGGAGTCTTCCTCAACCTCTCCCTCTCTCCTTGCTGGATCAAGGCATGGGAGACGTCACCGGGCTGTACGTGTGTTGAACGCGGAGGTGCCGTCCATTCGGCACTAGGATCTCCGGTGATTTGGATCACGACGAGTACGACTCCTTCAACCCCGTTCTCTTGAACGCTTCCGCTTAGCGATCTACAAGGGTATGTAGATGCACTCTCCTTCCCCTCGTTGCTGGTTTCTCCATAGATTGATCTTGGTGACACGTAGGAAAATTTTGAATTTCTGCTACGTTCCCCTACACAAATCACATCACGGGTGAACTTGACAAGTTGACCATGCGGGAGAAGTACAATGGAGGTGACCAAATTCGCACGGCAAGCGGTTCTGGTATGAATATTACACATATTGGTAGTTCAATCGTTAAAAACCCCATGAAAAATATGCACTTGAAAGATGTCTTGCATGTTCCAGAAATTTCCAAAAATCTTGTTTCCGTTCATCATTTCACTCTTGATAACAATGTTCTCATAGAATTCTATCCTTATTTTTTCTTGGTTAAGGACTTGGCAACAAGGAGAATAATTCTTAGAGGACGGTGCGTGGGAGGTCTCTACCCACTCATATCATCATCATCTTCATGGTCAGATAAACAAGCAACACTACAAGAAATATGTCAACTTGTGACCACCACTATTGGTCACTGAAAGGTCACAAATTTCCATTTGCGACCTTTTGTGACCAAAAACAGAAGATCAAAAGCTGAGGGTCGTAAACTGACTATAGCGACCTTCTCTGTGAGAAGGTCGTGGACGTTTACGACCAAAATATTCCTACTGTGGCGTTTTGGTCACTAGCAACCTCCCCAGGCCACGTAGGCATCCAGCGTGGCAAGCTGATGTGGCACAAGATTCAGCCCGGTCCAATTAGGTGTTTTACATGGGCCGAGCCCATTAATTCAGCCTTTTATTATTTTTTCCTTGGTAATTCTGGTCGGCTTCATGGGCCAAGCCCAACATTGTAGCCTTTTTTATTGTTGGCCCATGGCCTTTTATTATTTATTGCTTTTCTATTTTCAGCCATTATATATTCAAGTTGGTCCCACTAGTCAAATGGGTCCCACTTGTCATGATTATCTCTCAAATTGGTCCCACATGTCAGAAATGTACAAATTTGTCAGATTATTTTCATAAGTGGACCCATTGGTCAAGTTTCCATTTCACAAGTTTTCAGATCACATACATAATCAAAAAGAACACATAAATTTCATCAAATATACCACTAAATAAATCTATTACAATCATGGTAGTATAAATCAGGTATTCAACTATAAAATACAACTAAATATTAATATGGCCAGCTCCAGCTCCAGGGTTTTCTTCGGGATTATTCTCCTGGAGTTCCTTGTACACCAACTTTTGATGAATGAGGGCCAAAATCTGCATGTTATAAATCAGAAAAGTTAGGAATATAATCAAGTGAAGTCGTGCATATAACATTCTCCTAACAATGAAAAATAGCTGCAGAATTTTAGATCTAATAAGAAACCATGCATATAACATTCTCATAACAGCAAGCCCGAGATATATTTGGAAAGGGAAAATGACAAGTATCAACCTAGTGCAAGATAACAGAGCAACTATGTAAAAGTTATTCAGATTTCCTGATGTGTGTGTCGCGTTATACATGCATCAAGAAGATCGTATATATACACAGATTTAACACATAAAGCACATCAGGCTTGGAGCTTACATATATATACACGATTACTAGATGGAACTAGTGAACAAAGGTTGTGAATGATTTTTATACGAGTATGTACAGTCATGGTTCTGGACATGAAAATGTTTATGTACATTCATGAAAGTTTTGCACATGACATGAGCAAGTCTGCAGTCCCTAATTATATTACATGTTCTGACTTATGAGCACAAGAGGAATACATAGACACTGGAATATCCTCATGCTTAAAATAGAAAGAGAACAAAAGAAAACTGAACCTATCTATGCAGCAGAGAGAGATAGAAGGGCAGGAGGACCTATGGACCAACTTGTCCTTCACCAGATCGTTCAAGGCCAACAACTCCCAGCTGATTTGGTTCCAAGTGAGCAAATACTAGTTAGTAGCAGTAGCCACTAATTAAACAACAGCGCTGCAGAGGTGCAACCACACCCACGGTTAATAAGGAGAGCAGTGCACAGGAGACAGCAAGGGCAACAACTCCAGGGTGATTCAATTGCAAGTGATCACAACAGCAATTCAGCTACTAGTTCATCAATGCATGAGGAAGGGCATGGTTACCTCACCGGTGGAATCCGCAGATCTCACCAAGCTAGGGAGGGTCACACACTGACACTCACAGATCCACGACCAAGATCAAGAATCCTATGCAACAAAGCAACATGATATATGTCATCAGAGAAGCATCATAGTCAGAATCAGATTCAGAAATTTCAGCATAAGTACCACTGTAATATTCTATAATCAAGTAGAAATGTCAACCAGAAGTTGAGATAAATGCAGCAATCAAACTGCAAAAGCAGGAGTTTGGTGGTTACATCACAAAGCAGCAGCCCATTAACACAACTTGGAGATAACTAATGACATCCAACTTATATAAACCATTTAAGAGACAGCTGATTTTACTCCAGATCACATGCTAGTTAGCAACTATAGCCACTAATTAAGCAACAGCGCCACAATGCTACCATAACCACAGTTAATAAGTAGAGCAGCGCACAGAAAAGGCAATAACTCATGGCTGATTCGATTGCAAGTTATCACGACAACAATTCAGTTACTAGTTCATCAACGGTTGAGGAAGGGCATAGTCACCTCGCCGGTGCAACCCCACAGACCCAAGCAAGCTAGGGAGGGCCACACACTCGCAGATCCAGATCCACCACCTGCGCAAGAAAACCACGGGATATACCATCAGAGAGGCATCAGAAACAGAAGTCAAAATGCAAAAACGCAAACACATCTAGTATTTGCTCACTTGGAACCAAATCAGCTGGGAGCTGTTGGCCTTGCTGCTTTCCTTGTTAACTGTGATTACTAAACCAATTGGACAACAACCATCTATTTTGTAACAACTACAGTTAACTTGGGAGAAATCCAACCAAACCAATTGGTAAACAAAATTGCACTGAATTTTTGGTATAAGCCTGCAGGAATGTAGGTTATTTTTAGAGTAGCATTTCCTATGACATACCTAAACCTGCAGGAATGTTGACCAAGCCTGAGTCCTCATGTCATACCACCGTACTAATTCAACACACATAAGTAAATGGAGATATCAGCGACATCTTACAGGTAAATGCTTGCAAAGATACATAAGGTTTATGCCTTTCTTGTGTAGATTTGCATAGACGGATGGTAACTGAATTTCATGAGCAAATGAAAGTTCATAACTGAAGATATAACTTCGCGAGTGCTACAAATGGTGCTAATTAATCACACCTAACCACCTAGTAAGGCAAGTTTCACTGTACGAGAATCAACGATCCTCAACAGGGGAATTTTAACGTACTTGAATCGTATTCAGACCCCAAAAAAATGTGTAGCGGCTTCCTACCGATCCACAAGGGAGCACACCAGAATGAGATGTTCGTCAAAGGTGAAAAGAAATGCTACTCTACAAATTCCAGAGAACAAGAAGAAGTCGAGCCCTTGGTCTCGTTGATGGTCTCGTTGCGCCAGGAGAAGACGCTGATGAAGGCGTGCAGCAGCAGTGCCCTTGGCGTTGACCTTGAACCCCAGCGCCAGATCCTGCTCCCCAACCGGCGATGGTGTATCCCTCGACAGATCTGCATCCATAAGGCGAGGTGAGAGAGGGGGTCAGCTACAGCCTCTCGGAGGGAGGAAACAAGCGGGGACGAGGGGCACCCACCCGGGCTGGTCCGCCGCCGCGGGGCCTAGGCACGCCGCCAGGATGACAGCGGCCTTGTCGGGGAGGACGGCAGTGGCCTCCGGGCGCGGTCGTCGGAGGCGCTGCGGAGCTCGTCGCCTCGCGAGCCGCAGGGCGCGGCGGCCGCTGTCGAGGGGCGCGGGGAGGGCGGGCTTGCTAGAGCTTGTGGTGAGAAGCCGGGGACGGCGGCGGGATTGGAGATGAATCACGGGGGAGCTCGAGTGGATCTCCGTCTAGGGAGTGGAGGTGGAGGCCGTGATTGTAGTTGTGGTCACCGGCGGTGTTGAAGTGGTGAGCACCGCCCCCGAAACCCTAGCCACGGGGAGCACGGAGAAGAACCAGACGGCCTCGAGGGGAGGGTTCGGGTAGGAGGTGAGGCCACGGGAGAAGAGAGAGCGGAGGGTTGGGGCTCAGGGGTCGGCGACGGCGATCGGCGAAGGAGGCGCCGACGATGGGTGAGGGAGGCGGCGGAATTGGATCTGGATCTGGATCGAGGGACTGAGGGGGAAGGTGTGCCACGCCCGTGACTCTGGAAATGAGGGAGAGGTGGGACAGCTCAGATCGAGTAAAGTGGGGAGGGGGTGATCCGTGAGCTGCCTCCTGATTGGTTCAAAATATGAGGTATTTAAAATTATTTCTTAGACCTAAAAACAGGGTATTTGGTGAAGCAGCTGCCAAAACTATTTTGCAAAATGGCATCACTAAAATTTTCACGTAATTTAGACCACATTTTATGGGTGATAACCAATTTGTATGCATTTCCGATCCTTCTAGCTATTTTTTGTCATTTAAGAAAATTCCTGCTGATTCAGCAGGAAGCCGGTTAAATTTGAACTGCAACCCCCTCATGGTTTGCTTATGATTTTTTTTCAAAAAACATTTTTAGGTACAAAAGTAGCTATTTAATTATAGAAACACCAAAAGTTTTTCAAGATTCAACAACTAGCTAGGAACGGTCATTCCCGCCGTTTTGACCGCATTTTGAAACGGGCATAAAAAATTCAAAAAATGGGAAACCTTCGCATTGTGTCATTATATGTGGCCAAGTTCCCAGGAAAAATAACAAACTTGTAATACGGTAATTATTTTAAAAAAGTGTTCTCAGAAATGAGCTATCATCTCTCAAGATTCATGGCTTTCAAGCCAAATGATCAATCTTATGGCCACATTCATGGCATAGTTTGTTCAAATGATCTCATATTGTGCACAAGGGTGCATATTGGAATGGAAAACAATGTTGCCTAAGGAAGTTTTCATTTTCTTTGGACGAAAAAACCATTTTCCATTTTTTCAGTGCCCAACAGGAGGTTTTTTTGTGAAGGACCTCCCAAATAATTGTTGCAAAATTGGACCAAATCATTTTTCTAAAATACTAGGCCATATTTAATGCACAATTGACCGAATAGTTGGGTGTAAAAAGTTTTGATCCACCTCTCGTGAAAAAGACAAATTTCCGCCGATTCAGCTAGAAGCGGGTTAAATTTGAACTGCAGCTGCCTCATAGTTTGTTATTTATTTTTTCCAAAAATCATTTCTAGGTACATAAGTATCTATTTAATCAGAGAAACACCAAAAAAATTCCAAGATTCAACCACTAGCTAGGAATGGTCATTCCCGCCATTTTGACCTCATTTTGAAACGGGCATAAAAAATTCAAAGAAAATAAAAAATTGGGAAACCTTCGCATTTGTGTCATTATATGTGGCCAAGTTCCCAAGAAAAATAACAAACTTGTAATACGGCAATTATTTTAAAAAAGTGTTTTCAGAAACGAGCTATCACGTGTGGAGATCAATGGCTTTCAAGCCAAATGATCAATCTTATGGCCAAATTCATGGCATAGTTTGTTCAAATGATATCATATTGTGCACAAGGGTGCATATTGGACCACATTTTGAAACGGGCATAAAAAATTCAAAAAAAATCAAAAAATTCGAAAACCTTCGCATTGTGTCATTATATATGACCAAGTTTCCAGGAAAAATAATAAACATGTAATACGATAATTATTTTAAAAAACTGTTCTCAGAAATGAACTATCATGTGTGAAGATTCATAGCTTTCAAGCCAAATGATCAATCTTATGGCCACATTCATGGCATAATTTGTTCAAATGATCTCATATTGTGCACAAGGGTGCATATTGGAATGGCAAACAATGTTGCCTAAGGAAGTTTTCATTTTCGTTGGACGAAAAAACAATTTTCCATTTTTCGAGTGCCCGAAAGGAGGTTTTTTGTGAAGGAACTACCAAATAATTGTTGCAAAATTGGACCAAATCATTTTTATAAAATACTAGGCCATATTTAATTTACAATTAACAAAATGGTTGGGTGTAAAAAGTTTTTATCCACCTCTCGTGAAAAAGACAAATTCCAGCCGATTCAGTTGGAAGCGGGTCAAATTTGAACTATAGCTGCCTTGTAGTTTGCTCTTTATTTTTTCCAAAAATCATTTCTAGGTACATAAGTATCTATTTAATCATAGAAAGACCAAAAAAAATTCAAGATTCAACCACTAGCTAGGAACGGTCATTCCCGCCGTTTTGACCGCATTTTGAAACGGGCATAAAAAATTCAAAAAACTCAAATAATTGGGAAACCTTCGCATTGTGTCATTATATGTGGCCAAGTTACCAGGAAAAATAACAAACTTGCAATACGGCAATTACTTTAAAAAAGTGTTCTCAGAAATCAGTTATCATCTCTCAAGATTCATGGCTTTCAAGCCAAATGATCAATCTTATGGCCACATTCATGGCATAGTTTGTTCAAATTACCTCATATTGTGCACAAGGGTGCATATTGGAATGCCAAACAATGTTGCCTAAGGAATTTTTCATTTTCGTTGGACGAAAAAACCATTCTCCATTTTTCGAGTGCCCGAAAGGAGGTTTTTTTGTGAAGGAACTACCAAATAATTGTTGCAAAATTGGACCAAATCATTTTTCTAAAATACTAGGCCATATTTAATGCACAATTGACCAAATGGTTGGGTGTAAAATGTTTTGATCCACCTCTCGTGAAAAAGACAAATTCCAACCGATTCAGCTGGAAGCGGGTCAAATTTGAACTGTAGCTGCCTTGTAGTTTGCTCTTTATTTTTTCGAAAAATCATTTATAGGTACATAAGTATCTATTTAATCATAGAAACACCAAAAAAATTCAAGATTCAACCACTAGCTAGGAACGGTCATTCCCGCTGTTTTGATCGCATTTTGAAACGGGCATAAAAAATTCAAAAAAAATCAAATAATTGGGAAACCTTCGCATTGTGTCATCATATGTGGCCAAGTTCCTAGGAAAAATAACAAACTTGTAATATGGCAATTATTTTAAAAAAGTGTTCTCAGAAACGAGCTATCATGTGTGGAGATCAATGGCTTTCAAGCCAAATGATCAGTCTTATGGCCACACTCATGGTATAGTTTGTTCAAATGACCTCATATTGTGCACAAGGGTGCATATTGGAATGGCAAACAATGTTGCCTAAGGAAGTTTTCATTTTCGTTGGACGAAAAAACCATTTTCCATTTTTTGAGTGCCCGAAAGGAGGTTTTTTTGTGAAGGAACTACCAAATAATTGTTGCAAAATTGGACCAAATCATTTTTATAAAATACTAGGCCATATTTAATACACAATTGACAAAATGGTTGGGTGTAAAAAGTTTTTATCCACCTCTCGTGAAAAAGACAAATTCCAGCCGATTTAGTTGGAAGCGGGTCAAATTTGAACTGTAGCTGCCTTGTAGTTTGCTCTTTATTTTTTCCAAAAATCATTTCTAGGTACATAAGTATCTATTTAATCATAGAAACACCAAAAAAATTTCAAGATTCAACCACTAGCTAGGAACGATCATTCCCGTCGTTTTGACCGCATTTTGAAACGGGCATAAAAAATTCAAAAAAAAATCAAATAATTGGGAAACCTTCGCATTGTGTCATTATATGTGGCCAAGTTACTAGGAAAAATAAAAAACTTGCAATACGGCAATTACTTTAAAAAAGTGTTCTCAGAAATGAGCTATCATGCGTGAAGATTCATGGCTTTCAAGCCAAATGATCAATCTTATGGCCACATTCATGGCATAGTTTGTTCAAATGATCTCATATTGTGCACAAGGGTGCATATTGGAATGGCAAACAATGTTGCCTAAGGAAGTTTTCATTTTCGTTGGACGAAAAAACCATTTTCCATTTTTCGAGTGCCCGAAAGGAGGTTTTTTTGTAAAGGAACTACCAAATAATTGTTGCAAAATTGGACCAAATCATTTTTATAAAATACTAGGCCATATTTAATGCACAATTAACGAAATGGTTGGGTGTAAAATGTTTTGATCCACCTCTTGTGAAAAAGACAAATTCCAGCCGATTCAGTTGGAAGCGGGTCAAATCTGAACTGTAGCTGCCTTGTAGTTTGCTCTTTATTTTTTCCAAAAATCATTTATAGGTACATAAGTATCTATTTAATCATATAAACACCAAAAAAAATTCAATATTCAACCACTAGCTAGGAACGGTCATTCCCGTCGTTTTGACCGCATTTTGAAACGGGCATAAAAAATTCAAAAAAAATCAAATAATTGGGAAACCTATGCATTGTGTCATCATATGTGGCCAAGTTTCTAGGAAAAATAACAAACTTGTAATACGGCAATTATTTTTAAAAAGTGTTCTCAGAAACGAGCTATCATGTGTGGAGATCAATGGCTTTCAAGCCAAATGATCAGTCTTGTGGCCACATTCATGGCATAGTTTGTTCAAATGACCTCATATTGTGCACAAGGGTACATATTGGAATGGCAAACAATGTTGCCTAAGGAAGTTTTCATTTTCGTTGGACGAAAAAACCATTTTCCATTTTTCGAGTGCCCGAAAGGAGGTTTTTTTGTTGGAAATATGCCCTAGAGGCAATAATAAAAGCATTATTATTATATTTCCTTGTTCATGATAATTGTCTTTATTCATGCTATAATTGTGTTATCCGGAAATCGTAATGCATGTGTGAATAACAGACACCAACATGTCCCTAGTAAGCCTCTAGTTGACTAGCCCGTTGATCAACAGATAGTCATGGTTTCCTGACTATGGACATTGGATGTCATTGATAACGAGATCACATCATTAGGAGAATGATGTGATGGACAAGACCCAATCCTAAACATAGCATAAAGATCGTGTAGTTCGTTTTGCTAGAGTTTTGCAATGTCAAGTATCTTTTCCTTAGACCATGAGATCGTGTAACTCCCGGATACCGTAGGAGTGCTTTGGGTATACCAAACGTCACAACGTAACTGGGTGACTATAAAGGTAGACTACGGGTATCTCCGAAAGTATCTGTTGGGTTGACACGGATCAAGACTGGGATTTGTCACTCCGTATGACGGAGAGATATCACTGGGCCCACTCGGTAATGCATCATCGTAATGAGCTCAAAGTGACCAAGTGTCTGGTCACGGGATCATGCATTACGGTACGAGTAAAGTGACTTGCCGGTAACGAGATTGAACGAGGTATTGGGATACCGACGATCGAATCTCGGGCAAGTAATATATCGGTTGACAAAGGGAATTGCATACGGGGTTGATTGAATCCTCGACATCGTGGTTCATCCGATGAAATCATCGTGGAGCATGTGGGAGCCAACATGGGTATCCAGATCCCGCTGTTGGTTATTGACCGGAGAGTCGTCTCGGTCATGTCTGCTTGTCTCCCGAACCCGTAGGGTCTACACACTTAAGGTTCGGTGACGCTAGGGTTGTGAAGATAAGTATATGCAGTAACCCGAATGTTGTTCGGGGTCCCGGATGAGATCCCGGACGTCACGAGGAGTTCCGGAATGGTCCGGAGGTAAAGAATTATATATAGGATGTGCAGTTTCGGCCATCGGGACAAGTTTCGGGGTACCCGGTATTGTACCGGGACCACCGGAAGGGTCCCGGGGGTCCACCGGGTGGGGCCACCTATCCCGGAGGGCCCCTTGGGCTGAAATAGGAGGGAACCCAGCCCATAGTGGGCTGGGGCGCCAGCCCCCCCAAGGCCCATGCGCCTAGGGTTGGGGGGGAACCCTAAGGGGGGCGCCCCCTTGCTTGGGGGGCAAGCCCCCCACCCCTTGGCCGCCGCCCCCCCCTGGTAGATCCCATCTACCAGGGCCGGCGCCCCCCCCCTGGCACCCCTATATATAGGTGGGGAGAGGAGGGACTTGCTCCCCACGCATTTGGTGCTTCCCTCTCTCCCTGTTACACCTCTCTCTCTCGTATTACACGGCGAAGCCCTGCTGTCGTGACGCCCTGCATCCACCACCACGCCGTCGTGCTGCTGGATCTTCATCAACCTCTCCTTCCCCCTTGCTGGATCAAGAAGGAGGAGACGTCTCCCGTCCCGTACGTGTGTTGAACGCGGAGGTGCCGTCCGTTCGGCGCTGGTCATCGGTGATTTGGATCACGACGTGTTCGACAACATCAACCACGTTCTAACGAACGCTTCCGCTCGCGATCTACAAAGGTATGTAGATGCATCTCGTGACTCGTTGCTAGATGAACTCCTAGATGATCTTGGTGAAACGAGTAGAAAAATTTTTGTTTTCTGCAACGTCCCCCAACAGTGGCATCATGAGCTAGGTCTATGCGTAGTTCTTCTTGCGCGAGTAGAACACAATTTGTTGTGGGCGTGGATTTGTCAACCTTCTTGCCTCTACTAGTCTTTTCTTGCTTCAGCGGTATTGTGGGATGAAGCGGCCCGGACCAACCTTACACGTACGCTTACGTGAGACCGGTTCCACCGACTAACATGCACTAGTTGCATAAGGTGGCTGGCGGGTGTCTGTCTCTCCCACTTTAGTTGGAGCGGATTCGATGAACAGGGTCCTTATGAAGGGTAAATAGAAGTTGACAAATCACGTTGTGGCTTTCACGTAGGTAAGAAAACGTTCTTGCTAGAACCCTAATTCAGCCACGTAAAACTTGCAACAACAATTAGAGGACGTCTAACTTGTTTTTGCAGCAAGTGGTTTGTGATATGATATGGCCAAAGTTGTGATGAATGATGAATGATCTATATGTGATGTATGAGATGTTCATGCTATTGTAATAGGAATCACGACTTGCATGTCGATGAGTATGACAACCGGCAGGAGCCATAGGAGTTGTCTTTATTCTTTTATATGACCTGCGTGTCATCAAGAAACGCCATGTAAATTACTTTACTTTATTGCTAAACGCGTTAGCCATAGTAGTAGAAGTAATAGTTGGCAAGCAACTTCATGGAGGCACAATGATGGAGATCATGATGATGGAGATCATGGTGTCATGCCGGTGACAGGATGATCATGGAGCCCCAAGATGGAGATCAAAGGAGCTATGTGATAATGGCCATATCATGTCACGTTTATTATTTGATTGCATGTGATGTTTATCATGTTTTGCATCTTGTTTACTTAGAACGACGGTAGTAAATAAGATGATCCCTCATATTAATTTCAAGAAGTGTTCCCCCTAACTGTGCACCGTTGCGAAAGTTCGCTGTTTCAAACCACCACGTGATGATCGGGTGTTTTATTCAGACGTCCACATACAACGGGTGTAAGACAGATTTACACATGCAAACACTTAGGTTGACTTGACGAGCCTAGCATGTACAGACATGGCCTCGGAACACAGAAGACCGAAAGGTCAAGCATGAGTCGTATGAAAGATACGATCAACATGAAGATGTTCACCGACGTTGACCAGTCCGTCTCACGTGATGATCGGACACGGCCTAGTTAACTCGGATCATGTAATACTTAGAGGACTAGAGGGATGTCTAATCTAAGTGGGAGTTCATTATATAATTTGATTAAGATGAACTTTATTATCATGAACATTAGTCTAAAACATTTTACAATATGTCTTGTAGATCAAATGGCCCACGTAGTCCTCAACTTCAACGCGTTCCTAGAGAAAACCAAGCTGAAAGACGATGGCAGCAACTATACGGACTGGGTCCGGAACCTGAGGATCATCCTCATAGCTGCCAAGAAAGATTACGTCCTACAAGCACCGCTAGGTGAAGCTCCCGTCCCACAGAACCTGGACGTTATGAACGCCTGGCAGACACGTGTTGACGACTACTCCCTCGTTAAGTGCGGCATGCTTTACAGTTTAGAACCGGGGCTCCAAAAGCGTTTTGAGAGACATGGAGCATATGAGATGTTCGAAGAGCTGAAAATGGTTTTCCAAGCTCATGCCCGGATCGAGAGATATGAAGTCTCCGATAAGTTCTTCAGCTGTAAGATGGAGGAAAATAGTTCTGTCAGTGAGCACATACTCACTATGTCTGGATTACATAACCGCTTGTCTCAGCTGGGAGTCAATCTCCCGGACGATGCGGTCATTGACAGAATCCTCCAGTCGCTTCCACCAAGCTACAAGAGCTTTGTGATGAACTTCAACATGCAAGGAATGCAAAAGACCATTCCTGAGGTATTTGCAATGCTGAAAGCAGCAGAGGTAGAAGTCAAGAAGGAACATCAAGTGTTGATGGTCAATAAAACCACTAAGTTCAAGAAGGGCAAGGGTAAGAAAGCCTTCAAGAAGGACGGCAAGGAAGTTGCCGCGCCCGGTAAGCAAGCTGCCGGGAAGAAGCCAAAGAATGGACCCAAGCCCGAGACTGAGTGCTTTTATTGCAAGGGAAGCGGACACTGGAAGCGGAACTGCCCCAAATACTTAGCAGACAAGAAGGCCGGCAAAACAAAAGGTATATGTGATATACAAGTAATTGATGTGTACCTTACTAGTGTCCGTAGTAGCTCCTGGGTATTTGATACCGGTGCAGTTGCTCACATTTGTAACTCAAAACAGGGGCTGCGGAATAAGCGGAAACTGGCAAAGGACGAGGTGACGATGCGCGTCGGGAATGGTTCCAAGGTCAATGTGATCGCCGTCGGCACGCTACCTCTACATTTACCTTCGGGATTAGTTTTAAACCTTAATAATTGTTATTTAGTACCAGCTTTGAGCATGAACATTGTATCGGGATCTCGTTTAATTCGAGATGGCTACTCATTTAAATCCGAGAATAATGGTTGTTCCATTTATATGAGAGATATGTTTTATGGTCATGCTCCTATGGTGAATGGTTTATTCTTAATGAATCTCGAGCGTAATGCTACACATGTTCTTAGTGTGAATACCAAAAGATGTAAGGTTGATAATGATAGTCCCGCATACTTGTGGCACTGCCGCCTTGGTCACATAGGTGTCAAACGCATGAAGAAGCTCCATGCTGATGGACTTTTAGAGTCTCTTGATTATGAATCATTTGACACGTGCGAACCATGCCTTATGGGTAAAATGACCAAGACTCCGTTCTCAGGAACAATGGAGCGAGCAACCAACTTATTGGAAATCATACATACTGATGTGTGCGGTCCAATGAGTGTTGAGGCTCGCGGTGGCTATCGTTATGTTCTTACTCTCACTGATGATTTGAGTAGATATGGATATATTTACTTAATGAAGCACAAGTCTGAAACCTTTGAAAAGTTCAAGGAATTTCAGAGTGAGGTTGAGAATCAACGTGACAGGAAAATCAAGTTTCTACGATCAGATCATGGAGGAGAATACTTGAGTCACGAATTTGGCACACACTTGAGAAAATGTGGAATAGTTTCACAACTAACGCCGCCTGGAACACCTCAGCGTAACGGTGTGTCCGAACGTCGTAATCGCACTCTATTAGATATGGTGCGGTCTATGATGTCTCTTACCGATTTACCGCTATCTTTTTGGGGCTATGCTTTAGAGACTGCCGCATTCACTTTAAATAGGGCTCCGTCGAAATCCGTTGAGACGACACCGTATGAATTATGGTTTGGAAAGAAACCTAAGCTGTCGTTTCTAAAAGTTTGGGGATGCGATGCTTATGTCAAGAAACTTCAACCTGAAAAGCTCGAACCCAAGTCGGAAAAATGCGTCTTCATAGGATACCCTAAAGAAACTATTGGGTATACCTTCTACCTCAGATCTGAAGGCAAGGTCTTTGTTGCCAAGAATGGATCCTTTCTAGAGAAGGAGTTTCTCTCGAAAGAAGTAAGTGGGAGAAAAGTAGAACTAGATGAAGTATTGCCTCTTGTACCGGAAAATGGCGCAACTCAAGAAAATGTTCCTGAGGTGCCAGCACCGACTAGAGAGGATGTCAATGATAATGATCAGGATACTTCTGATCTAGCTTCTACTGAAATTCGAAGGTCCACAAGGACACGTTCCGCACCAGAGTGGTACGGCAACCCTGTCTTGAAAATCATGTTGTTAGACAACGGTGAACCTTCGAACTATGAAGAAGCAATGGCGGGCCCGGATTCCGACAAATGGCTAGAAGCCATGAAATCCGAGATAGGATCCATGTATGAAAACGAAGTATGGACTTTGACTGACTTGCCCGTTGAACGGCGAGCCATAGAAAATAAATGGATCTTTAAGAAGAAGACAGACGCGGATGGTAATGTGACCATCTATAAAGCTCGGCTTGTCGCTAAGGGTTATCGACAGGTTCAAGGGGTTGACTACGATGAGACTTTCTCACCGGTAGCGAAGCTAAAGTCCGTCCGAATCATGTTAGCAATTGCCGCGTTTTTACGATTATGAAATATGGCAAATGGACGTCAAAACGGCTTTCCTTAATGGTTTCCTTAAGGAAGAATTGTATATGATGCAGCCGGAGGGTTTTGTCGATCCTAAGAATGCTGACAAAGTGTGCAAGCTCCAACGCTCGATTTATGGGCTGGTGCAAGCATCTCGGAGTTGGAACATTCGCTTTGATGAGATGATCAAAGCGTTTGGGTTTACGCAGACTTATGGAGAAGCCTGCGTTTACAAGAAAGTGAGTGGGAGCTCTGTAGCATTTCTCATATTATATGTGGATGACATACTTTTGATGGGAAATGATATAGAACTCTTGGACAGCATCAAGGCCCACTTGAATAAGAGTTTTTCAATGAAGGACCTTGGAGAAGCTGCTTATATATTGGGCATCAAAATCTATAGAGATAGATCGAGACGCCTCATAGGTCTTTCACAAAGTACATACCTTGATAAGGTATTGAAGAAGTTCAATATGGATCAGTCTAAGAAGGGGTTCTTGCCTGTGTTACAAGGTATGAAATTGAGCTCAGCTCAAAGTCCGACCACGGCAGAAGAAATAGAAGAGATGAGTGTCATCCCCTATGCCTCAGCCATAGGTTCTATTATGTATGCCATGCTGTGTACCAGACCTGATGTAAACCTTGCCGTAAGTTTGGTAGGAAGATACCAAAGTAATCCCGGCAAGGAACACTGGACAGCGGTCAAGAATATCCTGAAGTACCTGAAAAGGACTAAGGAGATGTTTCTCGTTTATGGAGGTGACGAAGAGCTCGTCGTAAAGGGTTACGTCGACGCTAGCTTCGACACAGATCTGGATGACTCGAAGTCACAAACCGGATACGTGTATATTTTGAATGGAGGGGCAGTAAGCTGGTGCAGTTGCGAGCAAAGCGTCGTGGCGGGATCTACATGTGAAGCGGAGTACATGGCAGCCTCGGAGGCAGCACATGAAGCAATATGGGTGAAGGAGTTCATCACCGACCTCGGAGTCATACCCAATGCGTCGGGGCCGATCAAACTCTTCTGTGACAACACTGGAGCTATTGCACTTGCCAAGGAGCCCAGGTTTCACAAGAAGACAAGGCACATCAAGCGTCGCTTCAACTCCATTCGTGAAAATGTTCAAGATGGAGACATAGAAATTTGTAAAGTACATACGGACCTGAATGTAGCAGATCCGTTGACTAAACCTCTCCCTAGGGCAAAACATGATCAACACCAGAATTCCATGGGTGTTCGATTCATCACAATGTAACTAGATTATTGACTCTAGTGCAAGTGGGAGACTGTTGGAAATATGCCCTAGAGGCAATAATAAAAGCATTATTATTATATTTCCTTGTTCATGATAATTGTCTTTATTCATGCTATAATTGTGTTATCCGGAAATCGTAATGCATGTGTGAATAACAGACACCAACATGTCCCTAGTAAGCCTCTAGTTGACTAGCCCGTTGATCAACAGATAGTCATGGTTTCCTGACTATGGACATTGGATGTCATTGATAACGAGATCACATCATTAGGAGAATGATGTGATGGACAAGACCCAATCCTAAACATAGCATAAAGATCGTGTAGTTCGTTTTGCTGGAGTTTTGCAATGTCAAGTATCTTTTCCTTAGACCATGAGATCGTGTAACTCCCGGATACCGTAGGAGTGCTTTGGGTATACCAAACGTCACAACGTAACTGGGTGACTATAAAGGTAGACTACGGGTATCTCCGAAAGTATCTGTTGGGTTGACACGGATCAAGACTGGGATTTGTCACTCCGTATGACGGAGAGATATCACTGGGCCCACTCGGTAATGCATCATCGTAATGAGCTCAAAGTGACCAAGTGTCTGGTCACGGGATCATGCATTACGGTACGAGTAAAGTGACTTGCCGGTAACGAGATTGAACGAGGTATTGGGATACCGACGATCGAATCTCGGGCAAGTAATATATCGGTTGACAAAGGGAATTGCATACGGGGTTGATTGAATCCTCGACATCGTGGTTCATCCGATGAAATCATCGTGGAGCATGTGGGAGCCAACATGGGTATCCAGATCCCGCTGTTGGTTATTGACCGGAGAGTCGTCTCGGTCATGTCTGCTTGTCTCCCGAACCCGTAGGGTCTACACACTTAAGGTTCGGTGACGCTAGGGTTGTGAAGATAAGTATATGCAGTAACCCGAATGTTGTTCGGGGTCCCGGATGAGATCCCGGACGTCACGAGGAGTTCCGGAATGGTCCGGAGGTAAAGAATTATATATAGGATGTGCAGTTTCGGCCATCGGGACAAGTTTCGGGGTACCCGGTATTGTACCGGGACCACCGGAAGGGTCCCGGGGGTCCACCGGGTGGGGCCACCTATCCCGGAGGGCCCCTTGGGCTGAAATAGGAGGGAACCCAGCCCATAGTGGGCTGGGGCGCCAGCCCCCCCAAGGCCCATGCGCCTAGGGTTGGGGGGGAACCCTAAGGGGGGCGCCCCCTTGCTTGGGGGGCAAGCCCCCCACCCCTTGGCCGCCGCCCCCCCCTGGTAGATCCCATCTACCAGGGCCGGCGCCCCCCCCCTGGCACCCCTATATATAGGTGGGGAGAGGAGGGATTTGCTCCCCACGCATTTGGTGCTTCCCTCTCTCCCTGTTACACCTCTCTCTCTCGTATTACACGGCGAAGCCCTGCTGTCGTGACGCCCTGCATCCACCACCACGCCGTCGTGCTGCTGGATCTTCATCAACCTCTCCTTCCCCCTTGCTGGATCAAGAAGGAGGAGACGTCTCCCGTCCCGTACGTGTGTTGAACGCGGAGGTGCCGTCCGTTCGGCGCTGGTCATCGGTGATTTGGATCACGACGTGTTCGACAACATCAACCACGTTCTAACGAACGCTTCCGCTCGCGATCTACAAAGGTATGTAGATGCATCTCGTGACTCGTTGCTAGATGAACTCCTAGATGATCTTGGTGAAACGAGTAGAAAAATTTTTGTTTTCTGCAACGTCCCCCAACATTTTTTGTGAAGGAACTACCAAATAATTGTTGCAAAATTGGAACAAATCATTTTTATAAAATACTAGGCCATATTTAATGCACAATTGACAAAATGGTTGGGTGTAAAAGGTTTTGATCCACCTCTCGTGAAAAAGACAAATTTCCGCCGATTTAGTTGGAAGCGGGTCAAATTTGAACTGCAGCTGCCTCATAGTTTGCTATTTATTTTTTACAAAATCATTTATAGTTACATAAGGACCTATTTAATCATAAATACATGGTTTGGTGGCGATACGTCGAGATTTGGGCGGTGGCCGAGGGCCCCAACTCTAGAGCACGTAAACTCGCATGCCCGTCGCGTGGTCACCGCGTGACCATAATGTTGCCATGTGTTCTGGGCAGCCTAGGCATGTCTAGTGGGTTGGGCACTCCCCAGGTTGGTGCTAGGAAGAAAATTACAACATAACATTCTCACGAAGAGACCGATCGATGCTCAAACATGAATTAGCAGCCAAGTGTTTGATTAGCGGTGCGGGAAATGCACATGGCCAATGGGCGTGAGTTTTGGCTGATGATGATCATCTACTAAGGAGAATGTCTTCACAAATTTTGAGATCAAAAGGAGGATCCTAGGTGGTACTTGCTTTGAAAAGTACCACGCTGGACAAAAATATGAATGTTGAAGCTGGGCTCAAAATAATGAATGGAGTGAGCTGAAATTTTGTGGAGGATGGTTATTTGGGCATAGGAAAGCATTGTAGAAAATTGATACCATTTGGACATGCCAAAGTAGTACTTCCTTCACAATGCTCTTCTATGGACAGAAACTTGGGGAAACTAGTGAGAGAGATTGGATGAATGAAATGAGCTCAAAATTGGTGTAGGTAAGTTACTTAGGTATGGTCATGCGCTGGTAAATTTTAAGATCATTTGGGTAAGCCTAGCTAGTACTTACTTCACAAAGCTTCTCTCGAGGTAGAAACTTTGGAAATTTCCCGAGAAAGATTTACTAGGAAAATTGAGCTGAATATTATCATGTGGCAATGATTTGGGTATGTAAGAGTGCTCGAAAAGTTTGAGGGTAATAGGAGGGGTCTATATAACACTTGCTTTGCAATGTGCCAATTTGGCCATAAAATATAAATTGAACCTGGGCTCACATAGATGATTTGACTGAGCTGCAATTTGGAGGAGGGTGATAATTTGGGCATATGAAGGAACTGTATAAATTTCATGTCATTTAGAGATATAAAAAAGGTACTTCCTTCACAGTGCTTCTAGGTGGACAAAAACTTTGGAAATTTGCCGAAGAAGATTTGCTTGGCAAATGGAGCTGAATTTTGTCATGCGGTAATGATTTGGATAGGAAAGAGTGCCCAAAAATTCCGAGGGCAATCAAGAATATATAAATAGCACTTCCTTCATAAAGTGTTGTTGTGAACAGAATAGGAAAATGGATATTGTTGAATTAGTTTTGAACTAGGCAAGGAAGGATTTTTACATATTTGATGAAGATATGCCCCAAAGAATTTATGAGATTTTTTTGGGAATTTTGGGAATGATAGAAATATAGGTTGCTTCATAACCTAGGGCAAAAATTGCCACATGGACATGACACATAGGCAAAACTGATGAGATGGCACCTAGTCATCACAACCCACCACAATCTACAAGGCTATGACCATCTATATTGGTCATTAACAACTAGAAATAAGGCAGCGGACTAGCACTGTTTGCTTTGTGACCATTTTGTGTATGGAAATTACGACCTTTCTGACCAAAATGGTCGCAATGGTTTAGGGTTTGGAGCCCCCTGAACAGCTTTTGACCAATTGGTCTAAAATGGTCATAAATTTATGACCAATTCTTCGAGGGTCACTGACAGAAGGTCATAAGTTGACATATTTCTTGTAGTGCAAATATTGTCACCACGCCTTCTTCATCAAGGTGGCACAGTCGTTTGGGTCATCCATCTTCAGTCATAGTTAAATATATTCTTAGCAAAAATAAACTCTCTAGCCTAGTCTTAGTGTTGAGTCAGTTTGTGATCCGTGTCAACAAGCTAAAAGTCATCAATTGCCTTACCCTATTTCTATTAGTGTATCTACTTCTCCATTACAACTCATCTTCTTAGATGTATGGGGACCAGCCCCTACTTCAGTTGGGAAATTTTCCTACTATGTAAGCTTCATTGATGATTATAGTAAATTTACTTGGATTTATTTGTTGAAAAAAAGATCCGATGTATTCAAAGTCTTTATCAATTTTCAAAACCTTGTTGAATGCAAACTGAACTCCAAAATCATTGCCATGCAAACCGATTAGGGTGGTGAGTATGAGAAGTTGAACTATTTTTTCCAAAAACTTGGCATCTCACATCATGTCTCTTGTCCTCATGCTCACCAACAGAATGGCTCTGCTGAGAGAAAACATCGTCACATTGTTGATATGGGACTAGCACTGCTAGCAAATGCATCCATGCAACTTAAGTTCTGGGATGAAGCCTTTTTAACTGCCACATACCTCATCAACTTGCTTCCAAGCAAAGTTATCAAACTTGACACACCTATTACACGTCTCCTCGGTGTTACACCCAACTACACATCACTCCGTATTTTTGGGTGCGCATGTTCGCCCAATCTCAGACCCTACAACACACGAAACACTACAAGAAATCTGTTAATCCATGATGGATTTCTGGTGACGTTCTTGAAAACCATCACAGATACAGCGCCGGTCCCTCCGGGTTGTCACAGAAATCGTCACGGATCAACAGGATGCGAATGGCCACTGAAATGGTGCCCCATCATGACGGACAATGAAAGACTGTCATGGAAACTGTCATGGACAGACCATGTGGACCTAAGCCGGACCGTCACCGATGGCTCATGCTGATGTGGCATGTATCCGGTGTGATGCGTATGTTGAATCCTGATTGGTCAATCCGCCCTTCTCGCGGATCGCGTATCACAACCGTCCACTCCCTTAGATCGCACGGTAGGCACATGGCCCAATGGTGGTTGACCGGCTCCACCACCGCTGCTCCCCATCTTCTTCTCCATCCTCCGTCCCCCAATTCAATCCTATCCATCTCCCTCTTCCTCGTCCGCCGCCACCACCGGCAACCTCGGTGCCCCTCTCCCTAACCGCCACCGGCCCCACCTCTCCCCCATCCCCCGCTCTCACCTTCTCTCCTTAAACTAGGCGCCCCCCAGAACGAGCAGGCCGAGGCGCTTCCCGATTTGCGGCGCTGCTTCCGGATCCGCCAAGCAGCGCCCGAGGTCGGCTCCTTCTCCGCGTTGTTCTGCGCCAAGGTTGGCCTCCCCTTCCTTTTCCGCGTGGTCCATGGCGCTAACCCCGGACGGTACCGCCTCTCCGATTCCCAATCCCACCCCTAAATCGATGGATGGATCTCCATGGCTGATGTGTTTTCCTACTACTTTGGTTGGTCGCAGGTGAGGCACTCAATACCATGGCCGGATGGAGGTTGGGCGATTTCCTTCCCTGACCTCGCGGCCTAGCCACTCCACCGCGAGCTTCTCGCCCCCAGGTTGTTATTCCCCTGCTTGCTCCCTCCCTCTTCCTCTCTATGGATTGGTTGCTGCTGCATGCTTGCTGCTCAAGTACCAGTCATCTCTTACGTTGGTGCTTCTGCTGTGTGGATTTGTTGATATTATTGATATTGCTTAGCTAGTGTGGATGACTGGATGTGGGTGCGTGACTATGCTCAACATATTAGAATATTTTTCAAATAAAAATAACAATTAGTGCTCAAGTAATAATTTATGGGTTGAGTTCTGCGCATAGTTAAATGTAGTAGCAGCATACAGTTTTCACTGTGCACACTGCCGAGCATGCATTTTTGTATGTAGAAATCTCAAATCTTTGTAACACAACACTTGCTGGCATTGGGTAAATGACTTGCCTTCCATTAACTACAGTCTTGCATTTTTATAAAAAGAAAAAAGATTATCTCTTGCGTGCAAGTGTACTCTGTGAGATAGTAATACATTCACGTGTATGTGTAGTTCATTAGGCATGTAGCTCACTAGTTTGTGTTTCCGCTGTAATGTTTACCTCTGCTATCATGATGATACTTCTCGTTCGAAGAATTAGTATTTTAAAATTTTAGTGTCCACCTAACATCAGTACCTTGGAATATACTGCCTGTTGGAAGGATCATTTTATATCCTGAACATTTGCTATTGTAGCTGCTCTTTAGCTACATAGCTACATAATATCAAATTTGACTTGAACTTATATGTTTATATTACATGGCAAGTTGATTGTGTAGCCTGTGTATAGAAGCTCAGGTATAGATAAGTTCAGAAAGATGTCTCGTTTGGCAAGAGTGTGATGAAGTAATGTGGAATTGCTCTGAACCTTTAATACATTTATGTGTGGAATCTGTTATTAATCTGTACAACATCAGCACTAACACTTTAATGGTATCAATTCAGTATCTTAACTATTGGGCCACCAGTCAGCCATTAATCTTTGTCCGTACAACATCAACAGTGAAACTTTTATATTATTGATTCAATATCTCTACAACGTCAGTACTACCGAGCATGTATATTTTTTCCTGTAGAAACAACTTCTTCCAATAACTACAATCTTGCACTTTTCTAGAAAAATAATCTCATCTCTTGTGTGCACATGTTCTCTGCGATACTAATACATCCATGTGTATGGGTACTACTGGGGCCTGTAGCTCACTAATTTGTGGTTCCCTGTAATTATTTACCTCTGCTATCATGCTGGTTTCGGCTTTGTAGTAAGGTCCTCGACATATACTTCTTGTTCAAAGAATTAGCACTTCAATTTTTTGTTCGCCTGCATAACATCAGTACCTTGGAATATACTTCCTGTTGGAAGGATTAACATTTTGTATTCTGGACATTTGTCATTGCAGCTACTCTTTTGCTATATAACATCAAATCTGGACTTGAACTTTAAATGTTTAGATTATATGACAAGTTAATTGTGCTACTTTTTATTTGCCGGTGTTAGTTACTATGAAGTAGCTGACTGGAGCCAACGATGGACGCTTAGCCTCTAGTTATAAGGATTACCTGCTGCTTTTGCTACCTCTTCTGTTCCCTGAATGAATAGTCCTGCTGCTTTCTCGCATGCGATTTCTGTTTCTCTTTTTCTTGGACAACGTTTTTCTCTCTTAGAATCATATTCTGGTCAGGCTACTTGTGCTGTCAAATTTCAACTATTTATTAGGGTTGATTTCTATGCCACTAATGCCTACTGCCTTGTCCACCCATCCAGCGGCGTACAAAGATGTAGACTTTAATTATGCTCCTGTTGTTTTCTTGTTAATACAAAAGCAACAAGTTCCCTATTCTAAAATAGTATTTAGGATTCAGATTGTGTTGGACATCAATAATTCTGTACATGGTAACTGAACTCCCTTCTGTTCAATATCCTATCCCACACTACATATATGATACATCAATTATCACTTATTTTCATAACAATGGTAACCCCTTTTCATGGTTGAAATGAATATTTTCACCATGGCAGTCTGCTTTCTCTATCATAGATTGGAACTGTGGATGCATTACGGTATGATTGATTGTTGTCCGAGAAGCTACTATCCTTTTTGCTGTTGTTGGAAGGTAGGACTAGCTGTGATATTATTATTCTCCCATAGCATAATAATCTTATTAAGATGAAATTTTTTGTTCCCTTTTCGTTTTGATGTTTGCCTTTGTTACCAGAATTAAAGTATTGCTTGTGTTATTTATTTTCGGCAATGGGTATGGAAGTGCCTCCCTGGACTTACTTTTTATAATTTTTTTAGTTTCACATGAGAGGGCTTTCATTGCATGATTCGAGTTTAGTGTAGTGATAGCTTAGGACTTCTAGTCAAATAAGCATAGTGGAGCTTACTACAAACTATTGATCTATGTATGCTCATCATTCCTTTTTGTTGCCATCAGTTGTTTCTTTTCACATGAATGATTTTGTTTCACTACTTTGCATCATGGCAGAGAAAAAATATAGAACTTGATAATGTGTAGTAAGCTGCTTCCAGTTTCTACTTCTATTTTAACCTACTGACTATAATATTTTATAGTGTGACATATTTTTCATCATGTGGCAGCTATTGGTTTATGGGAGCATTTTCAACAACAAAGACATGTCGAGCGGATCCACGGCCTGGAATGCGGGGTCCCCTGGTTGTCCAACGAGCATTGTGCTTTGCTTGATGGGTGTAGTGCTAGCTGTAGAGTAGCATAGTGTTCTCCGAGACATGCTTGTAGAATTAATCTTTTTTGGGTTCTTTTTTTTGCTCCTGTACAGGTGTATTTTTGTGTGTGTTTATGTAATTTTTTGTTTTAAGGACCTGAACATATATTTTCTGTTAAATTATTATGGGCTTAAAATTTCCATGGACAAGAGATATGCGTGATGAGCTAATGTCCTGGACTGAGAAATTAGTGGGCCTTTCTTGAAATTAATGGGCCTAAATTCAAATTGGCTTGATTACTATATGGGCCACCACTCTTGGGGAGTTGAAATTTAGTGGGACAAAATTTTAGATGGGCTGATTACAACATGGGCTGCCACGTCAGATCCATGTCAGATGATGACGTGTTAGACAAGCTAACGCCGTTATGAGAATGCCAGTTAACTGCCATCGATGATGGTTAAAAACCGTCATGGTCCGTGACGGTTTTCCATGATCCGTCATGGAGTGTGCTATGGTTAAATTATGACGCGATATACATGACGGAATTCAAATCCGTCATGTATGCCTCTCGATGAAGGACTTGCGCAAGTCCATGACAGACTGAAACCGTCACCTATTAACAGATTTCTTGTAGTGAAAACTCGCTTTCCGCTCTAAAAGATGTGTCTTCTTAGGCTATAGCCCTATGCATAAAGGGTTAAATGTCTTGATGTTCCTACTGGTAGGGTCTACATATCTAGAGATGTTGTTTTTGATGAGTCTGTGTTCCCTTTTGCATCACTTCATCCCAATGCCGGTGCCCTCCTTTGCAAAGAAATTCTCCTTCTTCCTACATATCTTCGGACTTTTGATCATGGGGGAGATGATTGTACTAACCAATGTGATGATATTCCTACTGGTACTGCTCCTACTCTTATGCCTGCGCAAGTTCCTGGAGAAAACGGAGCTCAAAATGATCAAAATCTCGAAAATCCAGCTCAAAATGATCTTATATTTCATGCTGAAGAAGGAGACGAGCTGGACACGGACAACGAGGACGATCCGGCGGGCCTGGCACGCCTGCACGCGCGCGGTCCTCGGATCGCGCGATCGAACCCCCCTTGGATCGCGCTCCCACTAGCAGCGGCTTCGGCTCCCGGTCTAGCCAATCCCGTGGCGCCGCATCGTCTACAGGTGGGGACAGCAGCGGGACCGCATCTTCCTCGCCCCGCGGTCGGGCTACGGATCCGCTGTGCCGCGTCGCGCGGTTACTTCCCGCGTGCCTACAGGAACGGCGGCCACACCGATGGCCATAGGATCTCCTGTGCTGACTACGCCAGAATCTTCTGCGTCAGCGCCTGATTCTCTCGGATCAGCTGTGGCATGTGCACCTGCGGTCCAACCTGTGGCTTCTCCAAGAGTCAATGCTAGACTACAAAAAGGTATACGAAATCCAAAGATAAGAACGGATGGAACTATACCATATGGCATGTTGTGTATTTCAGGAGAGCCAACAACTGTGAGTAGTGCACTTGATGATCCCAAGTGGAAGAAGGCAATGGATGAGGAATATTCTGCATTGATGAGAAACAAAACTTGGCATCTTGTACCAAACCAGAAAGGTAAAAATATAATTAATTGCAAATGGGTATACAGAATCAAAAAGAAGGCAGATGGCTCCATTGACAGGTATAAGGCACATTTGGTTGCAAAGGGCTTCAAGCAACATTATGGCATTGATTATGAGGACACCTTTAGTCCCGTTGTGAAAGCTGCAACTATCAGACTTGTACTAGCCATTGCTGTTTCCAGAGGATGGAGCCTAAGACAGCTAGATGTATAGAATGCGTTTTTCCATGGTGTTCTGGAAGAGGAAGTGTTCATGAGACAGCCACCTAGGTATGAAAGTAAGAAATTTTCACATTTTGTTTGCAAGCTTGATAAAGCACTCTATGGCCTGAAACAAGCACCTAGAGCATGGTATTCCAGACTAAGCTTACAATTGAAATCTCTTGGCTTCATTGCTGCAAAGGCTGATACATCCTTGTTTATTTATAACAAGGCAGGAGTGGTTATTTTCTTGCTTATATATGTTGATGATATCATAGTTGCAAGTTCTTCACAAAATGCCACTAATGCTCTTCTGCATGACTTAAGTTCAGAGTTTGCCTTAAAGGACCTAGGTGATTTGCACTTCTTCCTAGGTACTGAAGTCAAGAAAACTCAAGATGGCATTATGTTAAAACAGGAGAAATACATCACTGAACTTCTGTCTCGTATGGGAATGAAAAATTGTAAGCCAGTACCTACACCCTTGTCTTCCTCAGAAAAACTTTCAGCATATGAAGGAGAGCCACTTCAAGAGGAAGAGAGTACAAGGTATAGGAGTGCCGTGGGAGCATTGCAATATTTAACTCTCACACGTCCGGATATCTCATTTGCTGTCAACAAGGTTTGTCAATATCTACATGCACCTACTTTTGCACATTGGACAGCTGTCAAGAGGATTGTAAGATATGTAAAGCATACTATGGGAATAGGACTTCATTTCAAAAGTTCTAATTCCACTCTTGTGAGCGCATTCTCTGATGCTGACTGGGTAGGATGTAGTGATGACAGAAGATCAACTGGAGGTTTTTGCAATATTCTTTGGTTCCAATCTTATTTCTTGGAGTGCCAGAAAACAAGCCACCGTGTCACGTTCAAGCACAGAGGGTGAGTATAAATCCTTGGCTAATGCAACTGCTGAAATTATTTGGGTTGAATCACTTCTTGAAGAGTTGGGAGTCAAAAATACTCATATCTCATGCTTATGGTGTGATAATTTAGGTGCAACATACTTGTCTGCAAACCCGGTGTTCCATGCAAGGACAAAGCACATAGAAATTGATTTTCACTTTGTGCGAGAGAGGGTTGCAGCAAAGAAACTTGAGATACGGTTTATTCCCTCCAAGGATCAAGTGGCGGATGGTTTCACCAAGGCACTACCAACACGATCATTTGATGAGTTCAAGAGCAATCTTAATTTAGGATAGTTGAGATTAAGGGAGGGTGTTAGAACAAATCATCTTATCGTTGTAATCTCAACCTCTTCGTCTATCTCCTATTGTATTCAAACTCTTGTACTCATCCTTGTGCGTCAAGGCAAGTCCTTCGGCCCTATCAATATATATACGCACGCGGCTCCCCTCATGGGAGTAGGAACGCTTCATACTTTTACACCTCCCAATGCTCCACCTTGTACAGGTGCTAAGACTGCCACGTAGGTAAAAAATCCGATGTGATGAGGTAATAAAGAGGAGAGATGTGAGTTTGATGACCCCAGAAAAAACAAATGCTAAGCACGTGAACCTAGGCAAAAGCAATTAAATGAAAGAAATCCACCAATGCATGAAATAGTTTAGTTGCTAAAGCATTAAATGAGGGGAGCTTAGGCTGGTCATAGTGGGAAGTAACTTATACTAGTGTCATGCATATGACACTAGTCTAAATTATTACCTTCATAGTGCAAAGTAACATAGTAGTAATGTCATAGATGGCTTCATTTATTAGCTTGTAGATTCATCTTATATTGGAAAGTGCTATGTTACAGTAACATATTATGTTACTATTTCTCATTAACTATTTGTCACATAAGCAAAAAAAAATTGGAGTGCGCTATGTTACTCGCTAAGTTACTCCTACTATGACCAGCCTTAGCACCAACAAGTGAAGCAACTATGCATTGTGGACATTAGTTGCTAAACTTTTTAATATGTTTAGCACCACATCTAAGCACCCATGCATTGGAAGTAGTCTTAATAAAATCGTTGTCTGGATATATGATGTAGTGGACGGGTACTTTTTTACTAATAAAATAAAAAGACTCATTTGAAGAGGCCCGCGCCGCCAGCACCAAAAGAGACTACGCGAACGCGAGGCGATCGGTTATCAAAATCGGCAGTTTGGGATCGACACGTCTGACTGGATCACAGTGAGAGCACCAGGAAATATCTTGCTCTATTCGAAGCAGGGAGGCAACGAGGCGCCGCAACTAGTGACTGTCGGAAAGAGACGTGTGGAGGAGAACGGAGCCAGGCAGCAACATAGCCGGCCCACACACACACACACACACACACATGCGCCCACATGCCGGCTGCTTCTCCGTGCGCGCGTTGACAGGCTGCCAGCCAGCCAGCCTAGAGGAGAGGGGGGAAAAATCATCCGAGAGCAGAGCAGAGAGGCAGAGAGATGGCGGCCATGGCGGACGCCGAGGCCCCCTTCCTGCAGCCCGCTGAAGGCGACGAGGCGGCGGCGCTCGCCGGCGTCTGCGACTTCCGTGGCCGCCCCGTGCGCCGCGCCGGCTCCGGCGGCTGGCGCTCCGCCCTCTTCGTCTGCGGTACGTGCTCTCGCACGCTCTGTTCCCCTGTTCGTTCGTTAAGCAACCATCTGCTTGATCGATTGCTCCTATGGTCAATCCGGCGGGCAGTGGTGGAGATGGCCAGCAGCTTCGGCTACTTCGGCGTGTCGGCGAACCTCATCACGTACCTGACGGGGCCGCTGGGCCACTCCAACGCCGCCGCGGCGGCCGCCGTCAACGCCTGGTCGGGGACGGCCTGCCTGATGCCGCTGCTGGGCGCCTTCGTCGCCGACTCATGGCTCGGCCGCTACCGCTCCATCATCGTCGCCTGCACCCTCTACGTCCTGGTACGCTAAAAAATTCTCCTTTTTGCTTCTCTGTTTCTACCTCTCTACGTCATGGTAGATGCTATCACACGTGAGAAACGCGGTTATTTAAGATAAGATAATGAAACCGAGACGAGATCAACCAACCAACCGCGCTAATGCTAGTCTGGAATGGAAGATGTGCTGCTCGAGTCGTGTGCGATCAACCAACCGGGTACTGGGTCTACCTCAAGGAATCGTCGGTGATGTTGACTTTGGAGCTGTTTTTTTTTAGTTTTGATAAACTCTACAACTATTTATATTTGACACGGTACTGACTGTTTTAGCACATGTTTGGTACTTCTTGTTTTCTGTAGATATATAAAATATAAATTTGTGTAGAAATTACTCCCTCCAAACTTTGCACCAAGTTACTGACACTTATTTTGAGACAGAGTGGATACTTTTCAAATTTGTACTTGAACACCCAGCGCGATTAACTTGTTTGAGAGCAACTGGTGTAATTGGTACTGGAGTATAGTATCTTTTTGAAAGAAAAAAAAAGGTTGTTGCCTTAACCCCCGAGTCATTTGGTCAACAAAATGCAGATGTTACCTGGGTCAACTTGTCTACTTGGCGCAAAAATAGTTTTGTTTGATGCAGTATCTCTTTCCATTCAATTTCTCCTTCCACTTTTGCCCTCTTCCCCGTCTCTACAAAGAAAAACCAATTTAGTGTAATTATGGATTCATTCTGTTCATCGTTTGAAGTCATGTCTTAGTTAAGATTATCATTTTTCTTGCAGCCCATAGTTATTTTGACTGCAACTTTGCAAATGTTATCATTATTTTAGCATACGAAACTCCAAAATCAATTTTTTTTTACTTCCCGGAAACTGGGTTAAGTTTTAGAGACAACTCAATCGCTCGTAATTTGAGTAATTGCAACGTAGACAAGTATGTACTTATAAGTGTCATGTTAACTCTTTGATTCGTAGGATTGCAAAAACACAGGAATAGAAAAAACATAGGATTGGAATGGCATGTCTATTGGATCCCTATAGAATTTGAGTTTGTTTGATTGTGGCATGGGGAAAGCAAAGGATTTTTTTTTTCCAAGAGGTTGGAGTGGATATTAGAATTCCTATGAAATGTAGTACAAATAAATCCTTAGGAAAAAATCCTACAAGATTCAATTCTACGAATCAAACGACCAACATAGAAAAAATTCCTAAGGATTTCAATCCTTCAAAAATTCTATAAAGATCCTTTGAATCAAAGAGACCCTAAAGCCTCATTCGGTTTGCAGGATTTTCATAGGAAAAACATGGGAATGGGATCCCAGAGGAAAATTTTCTGTAGATGCATTCGGTTTGTACGAAACGAGTATAGGAATTCCTTAGAAATACTACTCATTTCCTATGTTTTTTCAGGAAACAACACATTCACTCAAACCTCATTTTTTGCATAGGAACGAGGCAATGCAATTTGTAAGGATGGCATCATGGCAAGTGCCATCCTATAACATTCCTATACTACTTCTAATTCCTCCATTTTAATTTCCTCCAAACCGAATGAGCCCTAAACCTGACTTCAGGTTTTGTTCACCATGTTGTACGAGATCATAGTTTTATATCTAAATTCTTGATGTGAAAGGATTTTCGTTTAGTTTGTTCCTCAACATTAAAAAGTTCAAAATATGGTTTTCAAAATGCTGACCTAGAAAATTAATAATTTCTTATAGTTTCGGTTTGTCCTTTACATTGAACATTAAACGTTAATAAGCAGACAATAACCAAGTTTTAAAATATGTGTGGATGCGTGCAGGGATATGGCATGATGACTCTAGTGACCACGCTCCAGGCACAGCGGTCATCGCCGGCCGGCGACATCCATTCCTATTCCCGCCCTTCGTCGCTGCAGGTGGCCCTCTTCTACGCCTCGCTCTACCTCATTCCCCTCGCACAGGGAGCCGACAAGCCATGCGGCCTCGCCTTCGCCGCTGACCAGTTCGATGCCGACCACCCCAAGGAGCGCGCGTCCCGCAGCTCCCTCTTCAACTGGTGGTACTTCTCCATGGCCATCGGCATCTCCATCGCCGTCGCTGTCGTCAGCTACATCCAGGAGAACGTCGGCTGGGGGATCGGATTCGGCATGCTCTGTGCCATCATGTTCTGCGCCTTTTTCATCTTTCTCTCCGGCACCCCTACCTACCGCCTCTACGCGCCCATCCCAGGCGCCGAGAGCCCCTTCGCCCGCCTCGGCCGCAGCCTTGTGGCGCTTGCAAGGAGCTCGAGCTTCTTCCGTACAAAAGGATGCCAAGACGAGGATGGCGCGGCCAAGTCGGAGGAGGCGCGTGGCGTGCTGCGACTGCTGCCGATCTGGGCGGCGTGCCTGGCATATGGCGTGGCGTACGCGCAGATCATGACGCTCTTCAACAAGCAAGGCCGCACCCTGGACCGACGCATCTTCGGCGGCCTGGAGCTGCCTCCGGCGGCGCTTCAGACGCTGGGACCAGCGAGCATCCTGTTGTTCGTCCCCATCTACGACCGCCTGCTGGTGCCAGCGCTGGGGCGCGCTACGGGCAAGCCGTCGGGGCTGACTTTGCTGCAGCGCGTGGGCGTGGGCATGGTGGTGTCGATGTGCGCGGTGATCGTGGCAGCACTGGTGGAGGGCCAACGACTGAAGACGGCCCAGGAGCACGGGCTGGTGGACGATGCCGGGGCGACGGTGCCGATGAGCTGGGCGTGGCTGGTGCCGCAGTACGTGATGATGGGCGTGGCGGACGTGCTGACGGTGGTGGGCCTGCAGGAGTTCTTCTACGACCAGATGCCCCGCGAGCTGCGCAGCCTCGGCCTGGCGCTCTACTTCAGCGTCATGGGCATCGGCGGGTTCATCAGCAGCGCCCTCATCTCCTTTATCGACCGTGTCACCAGAAGCGGCGGCGGCGACGGCTGGTTCGCCGACAACCTCAACCGCGCCCACCTCGACTACTTCTACTGGCTGCTTGCCGGCCTCTCCGCCGCCGAGCTCGTGCTCTTCGTGTGGCTCGCCAGCTCCTATGCCTACAACAACAACCACAAGAGGATTCAGCACTGAGTGATCACCGGATAAATTCCCGGTTGTGTAAAAAAATGGTCCACATTGTTCAGTAGTAGGTAGGAAACAAGAAATCTGCTAGTATTATTAAGCGGATGGCATTTGTAATTGCAAATGTTAAAATGAATGGCGAGCCGATTGGAAATTGATGTGTCTCATCTGATCTGAGGTGTTGCAGCTTGCAATCATAGAGCGGTTGTGATCTATCTGGCCGACAGGTGCTGTGACGGTACTATAATTCTTTATTATCAAGGGCTCCTCTGAATTGCTGTGCACTGTAGTGGTACCACAAATCAATCCTGTGTTCAATATCGAGATTGCTCAACTTGGTAAAATTATGTTTGTTTTCGCGGATTTGATAAAATAATGTTGTCACAACTCATGTGGCATCCAACGACCACATGATTGAGTATACTGCACTCTGTTTGTGCTCTGTTTCAACGAAGTAGTTCGACAGGGACATCCCAAAGGCAAACAAATCAAGATAACTGTTTCCTCTGAATCATAGGCAAAATAACACCAGCTATTACGACAATGCATGTAACACAGGGGCCATTGTTCTGACTCTACTTCTATATTGCTAGTACTCCCTATGTTTATTTTTACTCCTACTATTATATTTTTCTGAAGTCAAACTTTATAAAGTTTGACCAAATTTATATTGAAAAATATCAACATCTACAACACCAAATAAATATAATATGAAAAATATATTTTCCATCATAGATCTAATGATATTGATGTTGTATTGTGAATGTTATTATTTTTTGTATAATAAAGCTGCTCAAACTTTAGAGAGTATGACTTCACACAAATCTAATACACGGAGTGAAAAGAAACAGAGGGGGTAATAAAGGGCCGAAATGCAGTTGTTTCTTTGAGGACACATCGTCCAAAAATTGCACACGTACACAGTTCTGCACAATGAAAAAGGAATGGTCTAATGGAAGGTGCAAAGAATTATTTTCCCCATATTGGTTAGCTATATGTTAATTGTGAGTTTTATTGACCGGGAACACCTGCCCCTCCTTTTTCAATTTTTTATCAGAATTACGAGCTTCAGCTTTTTTTCAAAAGAGAAAAGCGTAGTTGTGACCCTTCTTTATGCTCAACATTTTTTGCCAGCATCGAATAAAAGGCTAGAGTTTTGGTTGGTATAGCCATGGCATCCAAAAAAACTAACAAACCTCCATGTCATCGTCATGATGGCCGAATGCCAAAGGCAACACATAAATGAATGTATCACATCATGGTGGAAGATCAGAAATAGAAATCCTCACCGTCATCCTTGTGATAACCATTGTCGAAGGGTGGCATGACAAGCTGAGGTTGATGTCAATGTGATCGTCCACCCATGTGTTTGATGGCAAGCCAATGCATATTAAAAAACATGCCAAAGCGTAAATCACATCGCAAAGTTGTAGGGTAGAACAGAAAACACAACCATTGTAATGTCATCGGGCCTAAATACGCACGGAAAGACAGCAAACACTCCTCATCACCATAACTCGCATCTTCATGAGCATGGTAGAGGTGGATGTATGACCCTCCGCCTTTGGTACATGTGATGTCCTCTATTTAATAGACGGGCCACTACAAAAATCCTACAAAAAACATTGTACACCATTAGAAGATAAGTGTTGTCAAAGCGCGAAACACCAGAGGTCGAAGAAGCGTTCCCAGAGCCCTACAAATCAGTTGACGTTTGAGAAATGTGTTCCTATCACAATTGATTCCACTTTCATACCAAGTACAAAGCACACATGAATTATCAGTTGGTTGTAAAAACCACGGAATATGAAAGGCATATTTAAACAAAAAAGAACCAATAAACAAGCAGTGTTATATTAATAAGAAACAAAATCTTTGGTGACAACTCTTAGATTCTAAAATACGTTTTTTTTGCCCATAGGAAAGACAAGCATATGCTCTAGAATTTTCTACTTACCATTACAACTTAAGATAGATAAAGATACGCTCTGTAAACCACTGCCAAGTCATTTATTATAAAATATGCTTAGAGCTCTCTACCAAGGCATTTAAGAATACCAAAATGCAGTATATACTTAATGAATTTTTTTGGTACCACAAATTAATATGTTGATGAATGTGATATTTCATTTTTCTGTCTCCTGGATCTCAATATATTTGAATGAGTAAAATGATACCGAGGAAACAAGGCATCAAAATAGAATAACTAATGTAATTTCTTTTGCAAATGATGTGAAATTATTTGAAATGCATCTTCGATGACTACTGCTAATATTATATAAAAATATTATTTGACTTAAATATTCAGTTTTAATATCAACAAATCAAATTTATTAAGTGTAATAGAAAACTTTATGTCATTAGATAATACAACACGACACATTCTCGTTTACAAAAGGTAATTATCAACACTACACTCATCATATGATTTAAATAGAGAAACATAAAAATTTACAAAATGACAACTAATTTTTCTTCCTCAATGTATACTTATTTAATCGTTTAGCAAATATTTACGGTTTCTAAAACCAAATACTTGATCAAGGTGATGCATTCTATTCCGTTGAATAGGTATGCATCATCTACATTTCCTAGGATCACAATGCAAAATTAATCAACTAAATTGGCTAAACGGTCTATAATATGCAAGGATAAGCATATAATGATAGAATTTTCACAAAAAAACACTTCAAAAAATAATGAATTACGGGAAGTGATATTACCCTTAAAGAATAAAGAAAATAAAAAAACTAAAATAAAATCTAAATAATATTTGTTTCTAAGAAATAATGAATTAGTGGAATTCATATTACCCTTTTTAAAAGAAAGAAAATGAAATCTAAACTAAAATAAAATGAAAATAATTAAATTTCCCAAGCAAAAGTGAATTAGTGTCATTGATATTACCCTTGTAAAAGAAAGAAAATAAAAAAACTAAAACTAAATCATGGCAATGAATTTTTCTAACGAAGAATAAGTTAATGTCATTGATATTAACCTTGCATAAGAAACAGAATGAAAAAATATAACTAATTTTAAATAGTTAAGGTATGAAAAAAGTTTGAATTAGTGGCATCGGTATTAGCTTACGAAAGATAGAATATGAAACTAAAACTAAAACAAAATAATGCCAAAAATTGCACACAATTTCCACAGGAATCACATTTTATTATAATATGCCAGAATAAATATATAGTATCTTTTTTTGCAAAAAAAAATATTGTGAAGAAAGATTGAATTAGTGGCCTTAGCATTTTATCCATGGAATCTCTACTTATACAAATCAAAATAATGAAGTTCCTAAGAAATAATGAATTACTAGTAATTATCCATTAAAATAAATAAATAGGGAAAATATTCATGCACAAATATGCAAAAATTGCGGTTTTTATAGTATGAAAGAATAAGCACATAATTATGGAATTTTTGGAAAAAGATTTTTCCTATGAAGGAATGAATCAGTATCATTGCTATTACCCTTCAAGATAAAAAGTGAAAATAAAACTAGTAAGGAGCTTTAAGAAGAAAGAAAAGCAAAAAATGGCAAAATTTACAGAGGGTTTGCACGTAAATTGCTTTTTTTATTATATGCAAGAATAATCATAAAATAGTGAAACTTCATTCAAATAAAAGGATTCCTAAGAAGGAATGAATTAATGGCGTTGGTATGCCTTAAAGTAGAAATAAAATGTAATAAAAATAAAAATAAAATAAATAAGTTTTCTAAGGAAGAAAAAATTAATGCCATTGGTATCACCCTTAAGAATAAAGAAAAATAATAAAAACAAACAACACTAAAATTTGCACATAATATTCACTTAAAAATGTGCTTCTCAAAATATGTAAGAATAAACATATAGTTGTGAAATTTTCACAAAAATAATTCCTAAGAAGGAATGAATTAGTGGCTTGATTTTACCCTTGAAGGAAAAAATGAAAGAAAAAATTTAAAATAAGGAACAATGAACTAGTAGTAATAGTATTTTCCTTTAAAGAAGAAAGATAATGAAAAAGTTTAAAAGAAACTTGCACACAACTTCATTCTAGAATTGCACTTTTTATAGTATGCAAACAATAATCACTAATATTGTTTTCACACATATTGCATGGTATATATGTGAATACAGTTACACTCACCCAACATCCTAAAAATACCCATAAAATAATAATAGAAACCAACTAACAAAGAAAAACAAAAACAAATAAAAACAGAAAAAATAAAAATAGAAGAAACAAAAGGAGAGAAAGGATGGCTGGATCGCAGTTAATGGGCTTTGGCCCAGTAGCAAATTGACTGACCTAACCTATGGGGTCAGTCGATACAAGCCCAACACAATAAGTAGCACAGTCTAGAAAAAAAACAGCATGAATCTCCAAGCAAAAAATCAAAGGCCAAAAAATTGACTAACCCAAATTCAAAATTCAGGCAACTTGCAAGTAGCTAAAGTGGCGAGCAATACGTGCATGCGGGGAAGTTGAAAGTCTGGTTTTCCCGGGGGATGCGAAGAATTGGGGAGGACGAGAAGTGGTGGGCGTCAGTTTTTCATTTGCTCGATCACATGCATGTGATTTGCATCTAATGGTTGTGGAATCGTTCAGTACTGTTGTAAAAGAAAAACAGTTGTTCAGAAATTACAATTTCTGTTTAACAATTGCCTTTAGTTGAATAAAGATTAGAATATTCAAAACCCTACTCAATGGAGGGAGTATTATATTTTACAAATACACGATGGTCAAATATGCTCTTAATTTTTGCCATTTCATGTTTTTATTTTATTTTATATGTAACCTTGTAAAAATGTTTACTTCGTATTAGAATGGATAACACTCCTGACAAGCATTTGAGAAAACAAAGGTTGGTGTCTTAATCGTGAATAGCTTGGTCAACAAAGTGCATGAGTTCCCTCGGTCAACTTGCCCACTTGGAGCAAAAATAGATTTTTGTATCTATCTCTTTCAAGCATGACATTCCTATTTCCGAATTTGTCCTCGCCTCCCCCCATCCCCCCACCCCATCCTCCAAAAAATTTCTACTAACTTGTCATTTTGGATTCATCATTTTCATCGCTTGACTTTGTCTTAGCTAATATTATATTCTTTCCTTGTAGTCTGTATTTGTTTTCACTATGGTCTAGCATATCTACTTATCGAGTGTTGAAAAGGGGTCATAGCCGAGTGTTACGAACTGAGAGGTCAAGGCTTTCCGCCATTCATAAAAATCAAACAAGGTCTCACATCCACTTAAACGGTCCACTGTTATCATACGATACCTAAAACTAAGCCAACTTTTAGAGACAATTCAATAATTCTCTCATAAAACTATGCTCCAAGCTATGTGTTCATTTTGTATAGATTTATTGCAGGGTTAAGCAAACACTGATGCGATAAGTATATATGCTGGTCTGCTCTTGGTAACCAGTGAAATTTGGATAAAGATTATAGATGTGTAGATAGAAAGTATACCATTATAACTAGTGCTTTAGTATTTTCTTAGTAATTAGAGTACATTGTAATGTAAACCATCCACTTTATCAGTGCCATGTTGCCACCCCTTTCCCTGATTAAACCCCATCAACAATGAGCGCTCTGAAGAAACAGTGGCAACGAAAGTTGGTGGTTAAGCCCGGCACAACGTTTAGGAAGTGCACCACCACAACCGCCGCCATCGTCGGTGCATCCTCCCCGCCGACCGCTAGAATGTAGCGCCGCCCGATAAAAAAGGCCTTTGAGGTCGGGGCGACGGAAAAAAAATACCCACCGTACCAACGGCCCCATCTCCATCTCCGGTCAACTCGCTGCATCATACTCCTCGTCCGTGGCCCCCTATGGCCAACGAAAGTGGTCGGACTATAAGCGATGAAGAGGTGCCTGACACACTGCAATGCTTTGATTAAATGAACAATCCCGGATGATGTTACAAGACACGGATGAAACCATGTGCTAAGGTAGGCTGTGTTTCTTCTGCTAACATCTTTTTATGGACCCTGATAAGTGTCACATGTTTGTCACGAACACATGGCAACTCGAAACATTCTTATGGTAGGTTTAGTCACGCGAGAATGGCAACTTTAGTTGCCAAGCATGGCAATTTTCTTTCCAGATGATAAGTTTCAGTTTTTTTTTCTTTTCGGATGGCAACTTTAGTTGTAAAAAACGACAGCGCCGGAGTGCTCCTGGGTGTCTTCCTATTTTAGGAACAAAATTGGAAAACGAGAACATTCTGTGAAGTTTTGAACAATTTATGTCCATAAATTGTTCAAAACTTCACAGAATGTTCTCGTTTTCCAATTTTGTTCCTAACTTAAAAAAATGTTTACGCTTTCAAAAAATTGTTCAAAAGTTCGAAAAATGTTCCTTTTAAATTTTGTTCACATATTTCCAAAATATTGTTGATTTCAAAAATTGGTCACATAATAAAAAAATTGCCTTTTTCCAAATTTAGTTCAAGGGTTTCAATAATTTCTTCAGAAGTTCAACAAATGTTCTTGTTTTACAGTTTTGTTCATAAATAAAGAAAATGTTCACCATTTTTTTTAAAAAAATCACAATTTAAAAAAATACTCGTTTTTATAAGTTTTGTTCAGGGTTTAGAAAACTGTTTGTAATTTAAGAAACGATCCTGGTTTTTCAATTAGTGTCTACAAATTCGAAAAATTTTCTTGGTATTAAAAGATGTTCGCCTTTTCTTAATTTTGTTCACAGTTTCAAAAATTGTTCACTTTTCAAAATTTTCTTCAGATTTTCAGTAAATGTTTCATTTTTCCAAAAAATGTGCTGTTTTTTTTAAAAGTTAACGTTTTCAATAAGTTTCAAGAGTGTCCCTTTTTCTAAAATTTGTTCAAGATTGAAAAATGTTTTGACTTTCCCACAAAATGTTCGTGTTTTCAAATAATTTAGTAATTTGTAGAATTTATTAAATTGAAATGTTTTGGTTTCAATAAATATTCACTTTCCTAAGTAAAAATGCGTTCAAAATTTAAAATAATATTTAGATCTGTCGCCACTCACAGTTCTTATAAGCCACGCTGCAGTTTTTATACATGAAGATAATGTACTCCACTGGTTATGTAGCACTTCGTACTACAAGGAGGTGCCTAGTTCGAATCCTCGCGTACCCATCTTTTCGTAAAGAGGTGTGATTGTGTAGTGAGCTGGTCAGATTCGGTTTCACTCCGGATTCATAGCGGAGAGATTCGGCCGCGACAGCAGAAGAGATAACGGCGCCGATGATTCATAATGGAGAAGTTTTATTTTTTGAGAAAATCATAGCAGAGAAGATGACCTATTGCCGTGGTTGACCCCCTATGGGCTATACAGCCCACATGCGTAACATACTAACATTGAATCGGGCCCCATGTGCGCAAACACTGCCCCACGTGCAGTTAGTACGTGGCTTTGTAAAGCCCAAGCGATGGAAGTCGGGGAAGGTAGAGAGTTAGCGCACGATAGCTGATTGCGTTCATACTTGATCGAATGGCTAATAATAATTCAGGTGACGTGGCTACGCGAGAATCCAGGAAAATCAGGTAGTGGGGCGGGCGGAGCTATAGGGTGGACAGGGTGGGCCGCGGCCCACCCTGGGATTTTGGGCTGGCCTATATAGTATAGGTTATTAGGAGATGGGCCTGGGAAAAAGAAACCCAGCAAATAGCCTCGCTGCTTGCCTGCTTATCCCGAACGCAGCGAAGCACAACGACGCACAAGGGTCAATCCAGTCCACGGCGATGGGAGCGCCTTCAGCGTCCGTTTGAGGTACTGGCGCCTACACGCCCTCGAACTGGGCTGGCCCAAGTCGCCTCGTTCGCATCTCCCGGGCAGATCGCCTCGTTCGCTTCTCGCGCGCAGAACTCCTCGTTCCGTGGATCGTGGTTGACCGGTCGACCGTTGACTCTTGGAAAAAAAGAAAATATCTAAAAATCCGGAAAAATTAAAAATCTTGCAAATTCGAAACGTTCATGAATTCTGAAAGAAAAGTTCACAAACTTAAAAAAAATAGGTCACGAATTTCTAAAAAATGTTCATCCATCAAGAAAAGTTCATTGATTTTAGAGAAAAGTTCGTCGAATTTGATAAAAAAGGTTCACCGGTTTGAAAAAAGTTCATTGGTTTGAAAAAAAAAAGTGTGCAAACTTCAAAAAAAAGTTCACGAATTTAACAACAAGTTCATCGACTTCAGAAAAAGTTCATCGAATTGCAAAAAAAGTTCACCGATTTTGAAAAAAAGTTCATTCAATTGGGAAAAAAAGCGTTCAGAAAATCCGGTGAACATTTTGTGTCGAATTAGAAAAATAGAAAAGAAGAAGAAGAAATAAAACGAGAATTTACATCACATTTGACAATCACTCATCCGCTGTCCACCCCAATAACCCATGGTTGCTCACTTTCTCTGAATCTTTGATATACACGAATTTACATCACATTTGACAAGATTTTTGGTACAGATATGAATTTGTCCAGACCCGGCAGCTCCTCTAGTCCTTTGTGCACCTTGGATTCACTAGTCTTGGGGCTGGAGGCGTGCAGCAGCCCCAATTTCAATTTGTTCAGAGAGTGGCGTCAGGTAGCTAGAGAATTATTATTTGTATAACACTACATCGACACATAGGCAAATAACCTTGTCATTGTTTGTAAGACCATATTGATCTATTTATATATGGTATTGGTAATTGCTAGAAATGATCGCATGACACATTTGTTGCCAAATTTTTTAGAAGGACCATTCTGATTTTAAATCCTAGCTCCGCCACTGGATATCGGGGAGTTGGTAGGAGATATGAACACGCCCCAAGTGTTTAGTAGCTCTCTTTTTTTTGCGGGTAAATATCTGCATTACTCAGTCAACACCCTCATTACAATCTACTTTGCATAAGTTCATTGTCTCTGGTGGTCCTGAACCCAAACACTCGTTAGTTCTTTTTTCAGTCCTAGTAAAGTTAGCCAAGTAGTCACTGACAGTGTTTTGGCCACGATTAATATGAGTAATACAAGTACTAAGAAGGGAAAACAAATATTTTATCTCTGCCACTAATGAAGCAAAAACCGATCTATCAATAATGTCCTACGAAGGGAGTGAGCCTAGCTCAACTGGTTGGGGGTAGGGCTGGACACGAGCCGAGCAGCCGAGTTCGGCCCGAGCCATGCTTTAGCTCGCTCTGAAATGAGCCAGCTCAGCTCGGCTCGGTGATGCAACGAGCTGCATATGGGTGGCTCGGCTCGTTTTGTCAGTGGCTCGGTCTAGCCCGAGCGGCTCATGAGTGGATGGACAGGGGTCACAGCTAAGTGGGCCCTGTTTATGTCTTCTTCCCAAGAACCTCGCTGTCGCTAGGTGTGGGATCACTGGTGATGCTACGGAACTCAGACGAGGTGGAGTGGTGCTTGGAGATGAGAGGAGTACTGGCAGACCCATAGGATGTCGACGAATCACTTCGGCATGGTTGCCGCCCTGCAGCTGGTGCGCGACGGCCGCCGTGTGTGTGCCGGTGCTTGATGTGGCGAGGACGGGCGCATGCTGCGGAGTCTTTGGCGGCGCTACGCAGGCGGGCTACCAGCGCCGCTCGACAGGGTACGCAAGCAGTGGAGGAGAGGCACGCGGCGGTGACGTCGACAGGTCTGTGTACGGCGCTGGCGGCGGCGTGGCGTTGAAAACCTAGCGTGTGACTGCCGCACGAGAGAATTGACCAGGATGGGCTGTGGGGAGCTCTCTGGCCGTGCTGGAGTTCACAAACTAGTGGGATGGGCTGCTTGGGCTGCCTCGTGTGTGTTTGGGCTTTGCCTGAAGCGAGCCACCCAAGCTGGACCGAGCATTTTTAGGCTCGGCTCGTTGGCCCAGCGAGCCCAGTTTCCAAACTCGGCTCGGTAGGTTTTGTTATCGGGCCGAGCCAGTTTGGACCGAGCTGAAACGAGTTTCGAGCCGAGCCAAAAAGCTCGCTCGAACGTCCAATCCTAGTTGGGGGAGTGGTTGTCTAAAAAAAAGTTGGGGGAGTGGATGTATAAACCCAACACCTGGGTTCAATTCCTCACGGACGCGAATTTAGGTAACTATTTATTCTTGAGAACCAGGATTTCCTGGTACTCATGCATTTATTAAGGACTAGGCTCTCTGCATAATGAAGATTAAAAATCCTAGTACTCATATTTAAAAAGGCCGTATGCATCCCTGGTTGGTGCAGAGACCGGGAAAGTGAAATTATCCCTCAATTTTTATAGGCCCCTCCTCCTCCCTAGCCGCCCCTCCTCCTCTTCCCTTCCTCGCCGTCGTGCAAGCCCGGGGCGCCAAGGATGGTGGTGGAGGGGCCTCGGTTGCCCTGCCTATGGAGGCTGAGCTGTTTGCTTGGATGGAGGGCATTTCATTATCAATTCAGTGATCTGATCTTCCTATCATGTTGGAGATTGATTCAATTCACGTGGTGAGCATGTTAAAGGTAGTAGCTGTCTAGCTGCCAGCTTTTTCAAGTTCATGGTCGGAGCTAGGCCGAACGTCCTAACTTTATGGAGTTGAAAAAAGTAGAAGCTGGCTGCTCACATGAAGACGTGAGGTTTGAAAAATAATTTAGGAAGAAGTGTGAAAAAAATGGGTAACTAGAAATTTCGAGAAACAATTCGAACGATGGATACAGGGGGTACTTGAATAGAGTACAGTAGGAATGATTACATATGTACCCAAACATTTAAATATTGTGTTGTGAAAAATATAAATCATTGCACTATAATAATATAAGATGAGTTGTACGTCCCTACCCAGATCCAGATGGCCCGGTCAGCGATGCTTTCCCAAGAGAAACAGCAACTTGTGACCATTCTCCTGTGTACGGGGCGTGCAGCATGACATACAAGAGCCCGACGGCGCTGATGGCCATGACTAACACAATGAACAAGATGATGGGTCTCTTCCCCCACTTCCCCATGATGCCAAGTGCAAATGGGTAGAGGAGCACGAGGATCCCCATGTTGAACACCATCCCGAGAAGCGCATGTCGCGCCTCGTCTGTGAAGAAGCCCCATGTCGCCGCCTTGCCTATTGCTGCCCCGACGGCCGCGACATTGACGATGATGACTGCGGTGGTCGGGATCAACAGCGGCACCCACCGCACTGTGTAGAGATCGGCGAACTTGTCGTTGGAGCAGGCCTCCGTCTGCTTGGATGTGAGCCTAAAGTATATCCCCTTCCCCGTGACGAGCTTCAACAACATGTAGAGCACCGCAGTTGGGTACACTCCCGTCGCCCCGATCATGTAGAACTGCTCGTTGCGGAACCAGTCTAGCAACGTGATCCCTGACCATCTCACCTCGAACATGCCGATCAAGTGCACCATCGCGATGATGGCGACGAGGTACGCCATGTACGTGCCGAACGGCCTCTGGATGTAGAGCTGCTCGGAGAAGAGCCACATGACCGGGAAGAAGTTGTAGGACAAGATGAACACCGTGACGATCGGGTACGTCGACATGTTGAGGTAGGCGATGCGCTGCAGAAGGTGGAGCCGGCGGCTGGCGATGAGGGCATTGCTGTGGGAGAAGAACACCTCCAGGGACCCGCCCGACCACCGAAGCACCTGGTAGAGGCGCTCGGTGAGGTTGATCGGAGCCGTTCCGCGAAACGCTGCCGGCTCCATGGAGCAGTACATGGAACGCCACCCTTGCCGGTGAATGCGGAATCCTGTCACCACGTCCTCCGTCGCGATGTTGTACACCCACCCGGCGTCTCTCCCCCATGAGCTCCCGTCCTCGTAAGCGCATGTCATCAAGGTAGTTAGGTCCTTTCTGAGCCCCTCGTCAACCAGCACCGGGGTGATAGATCGATCTTGGATCGCGGCATCCGGCACCGAGTTGACGAACGACGTCGAGTAACCAAACTCACCGGCCTTACGTACAAGCTTGGTGTTCTCTGCTCTATAGCGTGGGGGCTCGATGCCATAGAGAGAGACACGACGGAACATGGTGCCGGTGCCGAGGTAGGTAGGCCCTTGGAGGCCATTGAGCGCGAGCATGGTGCCGTCGAAGAAGACACGGTTGTGGTTGGCGTAGCGATCAGTTGGGTCGACGTCGTCAAACCGTTGCGGGAACTGGACGAACGCCGTGTTCTGACCGTCACGAGGGTCGAGCATGAAGCACATAGGGGCACGGAGAGCTTGCGAGTTGTTGATGTAGTGGTCGCAGTCAAAGTTGATGACGAAGGGAGCGTTAGAGAGCAGCGCGGAGACACGGAGCATCACATTCATGGCGCCTGCCTTCTTTTGGTTGTCATAACCAGGGCGCTTCTCTCGGGAGATGTAGACAAGCATGGGGAGTCTCGTGTCAACATTGCTGAAGTCAAATGGATTGTCGGTGCTCGCGGGCGATCCAAGCTGTGGTTCACAGCTTGGATGGTCTAGTAGGACCTGTCAAAAGAGCAAAGTAGTTCCAACAACTTTGTTGATCAGATGAACTTGACAAGTTTGCCAACTCACAGTAAACTGAATATCTATTTTATACACTAACAACGCACTAGTCAAAATGTTTTTCGGAGAGGCGGAATTTTTACCTGAACAATTCCAGCATGTTGTCCTCTTCGGTGGTTCTCGGCTTGCTCAACCCATGTACCCGGCCATTGTGTCCCATCAGCCATCCAAGTGGCACTTACACCACCTTTGTTCTTCGAGTTGTAGGCGTCAGATCGTTGGCGAATGGTGGTAGATAGGGAGTCTATTCTCACCTTGAACTCCTCGTATTCTCTGCGCACACGCCTACGATCCCTCATGAACTCTCCTGCCATACCCCCGGCGTACGAATGTGTCTTGATTCCAAAATAGCTCTCGGGGGACCTTGGCTCGACGCAATGCTTTCGGCAAAACGGGACCCACAACGCAGCGAAACTGGCAACTTGGACCATCGCCTCGTAGTGCACTAACGTGCCACCGTCGTCCGAGAGGTAGCATGCGTAATTGTCGACCGGGTAGTCGGCGGCGAGGATGGAGAGGATGGTGTTTACGGTGTATAGGACGGGCTCATCCACGGGATCGACTGTGGTGACAAAGACGTCAATCCCTGGAAGGGTGGCATCGTCGTGTCGGTCTGCGAGGGCGGCGAGGTCCGGGACGCGCTTGATGGGGTTGAGCTTGGGGAGCTGGTTGAGGAGCCATGAGAAGCCGAACCAGACGTCGGCAGTCATAGACACGGTCCAGAGCCACACACCGTCGTGATTCTTGTGCTCCATGCGCCACTTGAAGAAGATGACGACGGCGACCAAGCGCATGAGCATCAAGAACCTGTTGTTACAAAAAGATAATATTATTCACAAGGGTAGGATTGTGAAATCCTTCATAGAATCATAGTCCTCCATTCGTCCTGTACATTGCTAGTGAGCGTTGGTTTCGCAAAGCTTTGTAAATGTTGACCAAATTCATCTAGTTCCTCTGATCCAAACTAAGTGGCGTGCTGAACTAAAACCACGACACTTATTTTAAATCGGATGGAGTAAAAAAATTATCTATATCTTAAATATACTATAATGTATGTACCATACAAAAATATATTTCATGATGAATTTTGATATTGATTTTGTATTCTAGGCATTGCTAAGTATTTCAACAAACTTGTTCAAAGTATGACCTTTAAAAACAAGAAAAATCAAACGCGCACTATGTTTATTACGGGACAGAGGTATAGTGGTATAGTGTGAAAACCACCATGAGGAATGATGATCGACCTGTAAGGGTGCAGGATGCTTCCCTTGACCTTCATGGTCCGGAACAGCAGAGGCCGGTTGCCGTCGCCGGACATGCCTCCCTCATCCACGGCAACCCACACATCCTCCTTGGCGCCAAGGCCCCGTTTGGCCACAGGGGAGTCCGCCACGACAGAGACCGCAACGGCATCGCCATCCGGGACGTCGACGCGGAGGGCGTTGGATCTGCGAGTGACTGCCGCAGCCATCATGTTAGCCAAGGTGGCCGATGTTGGTGTACGCACGCACACGCCCCTATGCCGATATGCTCGTGTCTTGGGGATGCGTGTCCGTTGGGGGGTTATATACCGCGTGGGCAGCCGCTTCCGCAAGGTCAAATGCTAGTGCTACTGCTAGCTCCTCGTCGTCGTTGTCGTTGTCGTTGTCATCGTCGTCGTTGCTATGATAAACCATCGGCTGCCACTTCGGCAGTTCGGCGTGGTCAACTGCTGCAAGGAAAGGATCGTATTCTGAGGTCTGGCCGATCAAATACAACCGGCCGGCGGGAGCTCACCGGCTGCTACTTATAAGCAAAAGTATATTTCATGTCGACATCGATCGTTAGAGAGCGTGTATATATGGTTGCACTAGTAAGAGTATATCAAGTGAAGATGTGGTGAAAAGGACGCAGGGAAAGGTACGGGAGAACAAAGTGTTCTCAACGTGTGTGCGCTCTGAATCGGCCGGCGACAGGTCTATCTATGGATGCTTACCTTACTTAATCAGCACTTGTTCGCTTTGCTCCGCTCACTTATTATTTTTGAGATTGTTTAAGGGTGCCTCTGCGCTCTTTCCTCTCCCCGTTTTCCTTTTCCTTCTCTTCGGCGTTCTGTATCCTCGTGTGGATAGTCAAGTTGGCCGGTGTTGCCTTGTGTGGGCTGTTGTGACTGTTTTAGCCCGGTTTTCGCTATATTAACTGGCAACTCTCCTTTTCTTTTTAATGAATCGAGATCCTCCAGAGCCGACTTAAAAACGGCAATGCTTCTCCCACACCCCCACTTTCCAGTGACAAAGGGTCTGGAAATAGTAGAAGCCCACATGATGCCTTTCCAACATGGGGATCCAGAACCTGGATTAGCCAAGAGTGTATATAATAGTATCTAGCAAAAAATTTCAATCACTGGGTCAACTGTCAAAATAACTTTTACTCCATGAGGCAATGAGGGTCAAATTAAAATCCCTAAGATTTGGTACTCGCATACCTCCGAAAGATTTCTTCTTGGACACAAGCCCCAAGTTAGCCAGATGTACTTATGCTCATCTCCAAGATTAACCCCAAAAATGAGGCATCTGGGAGTTAATAACAATGATGGCCCATTTGAAATATTTCGTCATAGACATAAGATAGACGGGAATACTAGCAATACAAGTACCAAGCAAAATCAGCTTACCCCTATAAGACAGGATTTTGCCCAGCCAGCCAGAGATGTTCTTAATAATTCTGTCAACCGCATGCTGAATATCTTCCCTCCTAAGCTTTTTATAGTGCAAAGGCACACCCAGGTATTTAAAAGAAAATCACCAATTTTGCAGCAAAAAATCTAAGCTAAAGAGTTAGCCAAATGATCTTCCTCATTGATAGTACCCCCTCCATTTTTATATATAAGGCCACTATGGAATATACATTTTACATCTATACAAGGCCACCAACAGTAATCGAAGCAAAATTAATGATATTTTCTCGTACTAACAACCTATTTAATACTTCCAAGCATGCAGTCATAATGACAGTCAGCTACTTCCTCCACTCAGTTTTTTTGCATGCATGTGGAGTATTAATGATCCCAGTAAACAAGAAGAAATGTTGACTTGTAAAGCAGGCATTAAATTTTACATTCGTACTTGTAATCCGAGTTTGTGGCCTTGTATATAAAAATGGAGGGAGTATGAAAATCATTTTTATGAAAGTGAATTTTTATACCAAAAAGTTTCTCAAAGCAAGACGCAATCCACTTAAGATTCCTAGCATGATCTAGAGAATTATTCAAGAAAAGAACAGTATCATCCGCATATTGGAGACTCACTACACACCCATGAGTAACATTAGGTATTAAACCATCAATGAAATTGTATTAACAACGTTTATTAACATCTTAGAAAAGCCATCAACAACCAAGTTAAAAGGTATAGGGGAGAGGGGATCACCCTGTGTTATTCCTTTAACCCAAATAAAATGAGGTCCATTATTATCATTAATTAAGTATGGCACAAAAAGGGGCTCTACGATAATGTGCTACAAATCCGCCAAATCCACTTATCCCCAAAAGCTCTTAAAGCGAGTATAATCCCAGCTCACTTTGTCATAGACCTTCTCATAATCAAGTTTCAAACTAGGCGACTAGAGCCAGTTCTATGAATATCATGAATCACCTTAGCATCAGTATGAGCTTAAGATAAGAACAATGGAGCACCAATTAGCATCAACTAATATAGTTGGTAGCTTGCTCTCACCTTTTCTCAACTCTACTAACATTCTGTAAATTCCACGTCCTTAAAATACATGCATCTACTTTATTTGCCTGTTCACCTTTGAGACTATTATATCTACCCATTTGATGTAAAGATTGTATAGGTAGCTCGCATCTTTTGCCCCTTCTTCCATGACGCATGCTAGCTACATTCATCAAGAGCTACTCAGTTCTTCACCTTTTTCATGATTGGATTGTGTATGCTACTCGGGTATTTAAGGATGTGATCATACAAGTTTAATAAATTCTTGCGATATCACCAGAGATTGCCTATTTTCTATTTCAACATTGAATGGTAAAATTTTGTAGTTTATTCAAGGTTTGATTATTATTATTATCAATAGAAATACATTCGAAAAAAACAAGCCAATGGAGCTAGCATATTCCATTACTTGATAAACCTAGACAAGATTGCTCTGTGAGCTTCGATGTGAAAATAATCATTCTTTTTGCTTTGATGAGCAATGATAATGGCTCTCACCATTAAAGTACTTGCTGAAAGTATGCTTTGGTACAATGCAATCCTGGGTTTACCATTCCAGTATTAGGCTGTCACATT